>NW_020653344.1:4944397-4972301 GCF_003589595.1 Hyposmocoma kahamanoa
TCTTCTTCTTCTTCTTCTTCTTCTTCTTCTTCTTCTTCTTCTTCTTCACTTTTATTGAATTTATATTCAATTATGTGAAATTACTCCACTTGATTATTATGTTGTACAGCACATGATAAAAATAAGTCTTTTATCTATGTCAATGAAAATAAAAAATATTATTTAGCTCTTATTTTCTTAATTTGTACTGATTACTTGAACAGTTTATAAACATTCAAAGTTTTAGTCATGATACAAAGCAGCGTTAAAAATAAACAAAATAACAAAACAAGATTTTTTTTATATTGGTCATTAATAGGCATACTATACTTATTATCGAGGTCTATCAAAATTATCGAAAATAATAATTGCGCAATATTGTGGGAACTTTAAAATCACAATTATTTTTTAATGTGTTTTTCATGACATTCCACGTATACTGAATTCTAATAAAATAAAAATAGAAAACAAAATAAAAAATATAGTTTCCTTTATTTAGGTCTGCAAGAGGAAATTTTTGTTACAAACAAGCAGAACCTTTTGTTTGTATGTTCTTAAAACAAATAAAAGGTAAACTATTAAATAAATAAGAAAAAGTCTGACTTTTTTTAGACCAGGTACTAGGGTACTACAGTAACCTACTTCTTATCAGTATCAATGGTTTGACATCATCAAAATCTTCATCTTCTGTTTCCGGCTCCTCTGCAAGCCATTCTGATTCTTCGTAACATATTGTCTTCAACAAATAGTGTACTAATAAAGAATTGAATATTATATTACACGAAATAATGTTCTTTTGTAAGTAATATAGTACTCACCCAAATGTGAAATACTCACCCAGGTTTCAATTTCATTGCATGAAATTTTCTGGAACACGACAGAGCAGACAGATTTGTGGTCTCAGACGAATCTGAGACCGCAAACACAAATAAAGACACATATGCGCTCATGACGAACGTCACAGGGCTACTTAAGGAAAGTACTTTCACCTCCTCAAGGATATCATGGTCGCGCAACCATCTATTTTGTATAGTTTTTTGTAAATGACTAAAATAAAAATAAGGTCGCTGCGGTCTTCGAGTCCGTGCGCGACCGCTAGAAGGAGAAAAAATATTATAATTATGTTAAAAAAGTTGCATAAGATAGATTCCTAAGTTCGCAATATTAGAGCGATAGGTGCACGAGCACATTCCGTTCCTCTCGATCGTATATATTCACTTACTTGCAAAGAACTCTCATCAACGTGAATGGCCCAATTTCTTCATAAAAACACAACATAAGAGTCAAGTCACGACTTAAACAAACGATAACACAGTTTGCCAAAAAAGAACCATTAATAAAATTTCGAATTAGTCATTCAATTAGCCATGCAATGTAGTTTTGTCGTAAAAACACGATACGTTACTTTTTGTTCTCTTACGATGCTAAGCGCACTGCAGTGCGTTAGCCAAGTATTCAAAACTCCGCTCTGACTTTTTACCCGACTACCGCGAAACCATTTAACAGTTTAACGAATAGTTTAATTTACAACATAAAGATGCCCAGTGCCGCTTCATAGATAGTGACTACAATACAAACAACTGATTTTTAACCTAAAAACCTAACCTAACCTAAAAAAATCCCACTATGTATCGTGACCGGCTCAAAAGTTCCCATTATACTGGCAGCATTGCCTCGGTGGACACCTGCTGAACCAACCACGACCCAGAGCGCTCTTTTAATAAGTCCCGAGCTTTCGAACCCCAGGGCCCCGCCGTCTTGATTGCAACCGGTACAAGTTGTACATCGGCTCCAAAGCAGAATATTTAGCATGTTTTAGTTTCGCGGCATTTTCAGCCGCGGAACCTGTCAACCGCGTAGTTTGTCTCATAGAAGACAACGACCTTTCCGCCAAGGAACTATCGTCAAACTGTCGGGCCTTTTACAGTCGAATCGGCTCAGGGGGTCTACTTTCGATCTCCGTCCGACATCCGTCCGAAACAATTACTGCCAAATACTTGACCAAATGAAAAGACGCGTGATGCGAATGAAGCTTCATACTTGATACTTGTCTTTTAATTTTGTCGAATATTACTTATTTGACAGTAATTGTTTCGGACGGATATCGAGAGTAGACCCCCTGACCCGGGGGCGCGAGCACGCAAGGGACAATAGCCAGACACCATCGCGATAGTTTAAGGTGTTTTTTAATGTATGTTACCTAACACGGATGATGTGAATGATGTAGCGCGGTATATACCACCACTATAAACGCTACCGTATCAATGGCATTCTGTAATACTTGGTATAGTGGTGAAAAGATTAGCCAACCAGTATAAGGTCCTTTAAAGGTACCACTTGACGGGATTTACCTTGTTGATAAGTCCCATGTGCCTGTAATTTTACCGACTTTTAAATGCTTGCTTAGCGGTAGATTATTATTTATTTATACGTTTTGGGAAAGTTCACGGACAAATAATACAATTATAGTTATACTTAAATATGGGTAATCCAATACCAAAATTAAGAAGAGGTTTTGTATTACATTTACGTATTTTTTTTTTCAATGAATTCATAAATTTATTGGCTACAGAACTTGGTTAGCCTTAGGCACATACATGCGTTTTTGCGACAATTTAAAATAAAATGGATTTATATTCTATTACGTATTTTCTCTTATAGCGTTTTCTTGTTACGGCTATTGATATGCAATTAGTTTATTAATTAGTGCCTTAATTGCACCGAGGGTAATAATGAGTAATTAAACTGGAATAATAAACTTTGATTTCTACTACGATTTTTATTTCCTGTAATCAACCAATACGCTTTGTATATATGTAATCATTTAAATGCTTCAATGATGATGGAGTAAATGTTTACAAAACATATTGTAATAGTTTTTAGGGTTCCGTAGTCAACTGGGAAAGTTTGTTAACTTTGCTTACGTTTTCGAGAATTCCTAATGAAGTCATACGTCAGAGAACTCAAGTGACCGACGTATTTCGCAAAGTCATTTAGGGTAGGAGTCGATACTACTCGTACTTCAGCACCGATCCGATTCAAATTCTTCCCCTACTGAATCGTTTGTATTGCGTGGGTAGAACAGCAGGGACAGGATTTCAGAATTATTTTTTTACTAACGAAATTAAACCATTTGAAAAATGTATGACGTATAATATACATACGTGTTGTATTTAGTTCAGTTGATATTAAAAAATTCAATGGTATTATGTAAAGTAGGTACATATTGACTACAGCGATTTTCTTTACAAAAATTCGAGGTTAGTTTAACTATACCGTGGACATTTTTAGAAATCGTGTTTTCACACCGCATACTGTATCAGTGTACTAATTTTACTATATATAATTTATAAAAATATAATTTTACTTTATATTTTTTCCAAACACTTTCATTGGTTCGTATTCGGTTTACGTAAATATGACCATATCTCTGAATTTCGGACTAAATTGAAATGGCTCCCAATCCGACTTCGCCGAGATATGCACGTTCTTTGTCTACTTTATAAAATTTTAAATTACCCCCAGCTTCCTCATTATCTGTTTTCCCGTTTTTCCCCCTTATCCCCCAATTCCCGCCCAAAACGTACCTGTGACACTAGAATACTTTTATATCCCCAATCCAACTCCAAATTCTTTCACAATTCTTTTACCGTAAGTGCAGCTCGTATGTGGAATAAACTACCTGCTAGCATTCGTGATAGTCCATCGGTGGCATCTTTCAAACACAAATTAAAAGAGCACTTCCTGTCGAACGCGTTAGATAGTTTATAGGTAACATATTTGTAAACAAATGATCTGTTATTATAATATATATTCTGCTTATGTATGTATTTATGTATATAAAGTTCATTTATGTGCATATGTCTGTCGTATGTATATTATTATCATTTATATTTTATTTACATTTAAATTTAAATTTTGTTGTACATTAATTAGTCCCGCAGACTTCATTTTTGCACCACGGCTAGGGTTGGCTGGAAGAGATCTCTTATAGAGATAAGCTCACCTTTGTATATGTCCATTGTAACGTGTGTTTCATGTGTCTTTTCTTTGTACAATAAAGAATATATATTGTTATGCGGAATCAATCAAATCCATTATAATTTTAGTTGTATCTACAAGTTGTAAACATAATTTGAAAACAATAAAGTGTTCTTCTTTTTTTTTACTAAAAAATACTTTTCACGTCCCTCTCACCTGATGGAAAGTGATGATGAAGTCGAAGATGGAGCATGCACACCTAAATAATGCCTTTTCACTCTCGTCTTGAAAAGGACCAAGTTATAACGTTCAGGGAACAAGTCTGCAGGCTGGGAATTCCACTCCATAGCCGTTCCCCATATAAATGTGGAAGCGTATCGCTTCGTGCAAATTGTTGGAATATCCACAACATAGGGGTGGAACCCTAGCCTACGTCTGGTCCCCCGATGATGGAAAGGGGAAGGCAGAATTAATTCGTTATATATCCTGTAGAATACCGATAAGCAGGCAACTTTACGACGGTGTTCAAGGCTTTGCAGCTGCGTCTTCACTAATTCTGAGTCACCTATAAGCCTCTTGGCACATTTGTCGATTGGTTCCAAGGTGACTTGGCGTGTAGCAGAGCCATCCCATAGGCAGCAGCAGTACTACACACACGACCGGATTTATGCTTGGTTCAGCTGAAGCAACTTTCCCAGTGTGAAGTAACGTTGTACCCTGGAAAGGATGCGAAGCTTTTTGGCTGCATTTGCGACCATGTTAATTACAGTATTAATGTTCTATATTGAAATAACCTTTGTTAAATGGAAGTAATACTTACGTATAAATATGTTTATACCAGGATCGTTTGTTTTTATATCTTAATTAATAATATTAATAACGCACACATTCATGACCCCGCACTAGGGAAACCCTGTATCGCGGGTGCCATTTACACATACATAGACAACCACATACTACACTTAAACTCACGAGATAAATAAATGTAGGCCATACAAATATCTGTGGCTTAAGTGAAAAGTGGCACAAGTCTAAAAAGTATATATTATAAATAAACGCGAAGAACACTTAATGCTTAATATCATATTATTCTCTCAGTCTCGTTGTAAAGTTGGATTTTTTAACTTATACATACACCTTTTCACATTCCAGGCTGGTAACTGTTCGGCGACGGAGGCAGTTATTGAGGAGGGAGGTAATTGTGGAGTACGATTTTGAAAAAGAAATTAAATGCTGAACAATTTTGAATTTGAGGCACTCTTCTAATAACCACAAACACAACAATAAACACGTCTTATATTTGATCTCATTTTTGAAATATAGAGCGAATAACGCTTCAATTCTGTGTGCACCGAGAGATTGTGCGAATGTGTGCGTCAGACGTTTGTATCTGGTTACCACACTTCTGCCGCTATTTAAGTAATAGCGGCGCCCACATGCGCCCTTCTAACGGCGGCAGACTTGCTTTATTATACTATGCTTATACCGCTCTTCTTTTTGGGTCGGAGGTTAAAAATAGACATATGTCAATATCAGACTTCAAATAAAACTTGTTAGCTACGAATGAGGCGTACAACGGCTCACCTTTCGGTAGATTCCCTCTGTTATCCCATCTATTACTTTTCAAAATATTATACTGTGTCCAAAAAAATAATACCGTATGTTTTAGGACAACCGTGATCTTGGGACCTGAGGGTCTTCTCTCGATCTCCGTCCGACATCCGTCCGAAACAATTACTGCTAAATAAGCAACATTTGACCAAATGAAAAGACGCGTGATGCGAATGAAGCTTCATACTTGATACTTGTCTTTTAATTTTGTCGAATATTACTTATTTGACAGTAATTGTTTCGGACGGATGTCGGACGGAATTCGAGAGTAGACCCCCTGTAAAGGGCCCGAAACGTCGGTTTGTTTGAAAAAACAAATATACGCGATTTAAATGCTGAAAAATAGTTTCATTTCCTATGTGTAACAATCGCGAAAATCTAGAACTCGATACCGTATGTTTTTTTATGAGATTAAGAAAAACGATGTTATATTGTTTCATTTATTTTTTCCGGCTGAAGTTTAGTGATTAGATTTTAATTACTCTCAAATTTAGAAAGTCGCTTTGTCGGTGTGAAGAAAGTGATACCCTTCAAGTTTTTCCTTTATGAAATTCTGATTCAAATGTACAAATACTTTCTTATACCCTTCAAGTAAGTAACTTTTTTTATAATATCAAGTGACGGGACGAACAAGTCGTGCGCCTAATGGCAAGCTACACGCCTATTCGTAACAGTGCCACTCAGAGCTTTAAATCGCAAAAATCTGAGGGGCACTGCCACTGCACCCGTCACACTGAGAAATAAGTTGACAACTCCCTAGAGCCTGTAATTTCACCAGCACCCTTACTATTCAAAACCGGAACACAGTAATTTAACATTACTGCTTGGCGGCAAAAATAGGTAAGGCGGCAGTACTTCTCTGGACGAACTCTTAACTGCTACCGACAATTACAAAAGATTGAAAAATTTACCTAATAATATAAACTACTTATTACATTATGATTTTTTTGCGAGCATTAACTTAAAAAAAACTTTCAACTCAACTGTACTGGCTGATAGTTTATTGTAACTAATAATTTTGGCTAAAATATTTGGGTTTTACTAATTTCGTTTTTATTTATTTAAGTTTTTACTAATCCATATTCATTTCGACATTCCGTGCTGAAACTTTTTGATCAACCATACCGTTTAAAGGTCGTATTCTAGAACTCTACTCAATGCTCAAGTCAGGATCTGAGTATGATTTCAGGCACTGGAAATACGACCCTAATGGCAGGGACTTGAGTATGATTTCGAGTGCTTTAAACCGTACTCCAATTCTGACTTGAGCATTGAGTAGAGTTCTAGAATACGACCCTAAGTCTAGCAACAGAAAGAATCCCTTTACACCATACCCATACTGTTTAAGTTCGGACAATTTTCCTGCATTCTCCTTAAACGTATATAAAGAATGAGCAATGTCTGTTATTTCACATTTTCAGAAAAGACTTTCAAAAGAAGAGGAAGAGATTTCAAAGACTTTTAGTTTCTCTCAAATTATACCCTGTCTCTGTGATTCGTAACATGGTTTTAGGCCGAGATGGTCAGTCGAAACAAATTATCGACTAAGAGAATACAAGTTGATGTATTGAACTGTGACGTAAGAGATACTTTTCATGTGGACAACGACGTCGTCCTTTTAAGCAAGTTGTGTAGGCTTTTTACCCAAAGAAGTTCTTTACAACAATAATATATTAATATAAAGCATGATAGCCAAAGGGATTGACATACCGCCTCTCAAACAGATGCCGTGGTTTCGAATACGGGTTCGCGTCTCTGAGATTCTTGGAATTTAAGTGCGAAGTGCAATTTCAAATTTAATATTAGCTCGCCTGGAAGGCGACCCGTGCCCATCAGGGGCTTGATGAAGGTTCTTTACTAGCTATTTACGTGACAAATAACAGTACGGGCAACAAAGATGCTTTGTTTCGGAAACTTGCTATCGCCACTTATTTTTAAATTAGCCAGTATTTGATTTTGGGTCCATTACTTTTCAGCAATGACAAACGATCTGGCCTGAGTTCTTACATGCCAGATGTCTGTTCTATACGACCTAAAACTGATTTACAGCGTTCAGCAGTTTTCGGATAGTAAATCACTTCAGGATGATATCAACTGGATTTAACTGTGGGGCATTATTCACAGGCTTCCTTTCAACACTGAAAAGTTAACTCATGACTATTGGCCTTGCCCTTAATCTGTGCCTAAAAGTATTGAACTCATAACTGGTGTCGAGTCTTTAATAAACACTTTGGCATCATTATTATTAGAGATTGGGGTTCGTTATAAACGGAATGCTCGCAAATTTCATGATCCGGTCACTCTGAACAGGTGCAGACTTGAGGCAGCTTCATTTGTTTGAAACCCACTCGAGGTTACTTACAAAGGAAGTTCTGAGATTCTAATATAAGACAATTTATGACTACTACCCTTTTTTATACTCCACTAAATTCCTCCTTGGCGTCTTGGAATTTAATTCTCTAGAGGTAAAACGTGATTGGGCTACTGCTGGTAGCATCTTGCGAGCAAGTTCGGACTGTCCAGAATTGATTGCGCAACTGGTGCGTCTATTTGTCCTCTAGATACTAAGTTTAATTTTCTCAAACATGCTCGGAAATGTTTGTATTACTTTCAAAAACGAACACGGAAAGTTTGTCATTTATGGACCGTGAGAATTTTTCTCGGCCAAGGCTTGCAAAGTAAGTGTGAAAATCCATTACTGTTCTCTTTTCTAAGCTTTTAAATTTACTTACTAATAATGAATTATGTAAATAGGCAAAAGAAAACCTCATACAGCCAACTGCTCAGTGTTCTAATTGCGAGATTTAAAAATACCTACCCGTACCGCTTACTTAAAAAAAAAAATGGCGGTAACATTTAAACTAAAGTGTTTTGGTATTCCTTTGTTTTTCCGTCTTTTTAATATTTTGGTCACGAAAATTAGTGCTAATGCGAAGAGCGATAAGGAAAATACACTAATAGATACACATTCAAACACATCATCAGAAGTTCAGGAGACTACTATCAATGTGCCTGGAAAAACCATAACATTTTATTTTAGCAATTGTCGTAACACGTCAAATATTAATTTTTAATATTAATTAACATTTTTTTACTTTATCTATTAAACATCTTCCTCTCTTTAGTATTTTATTATTTCCTCACATTGTTTGAGAAAAATTCTATACATGCCTCGGCGGGAACGGGGATTGCTTGACTCGTATTAATACAAGGCCTCGCTGGCGCTCGTCCTTGTAACTCATACTCGTCCAGCAATCCCTTACATGACATATACATAGACTCGATCAAATTAAAAGAGTCAAGTATGAAGCTTCATTCGCATCATGCTTCTTTTATTTCGCTTGAGTATTACTTATTTGATAGTAATTGTTTCGGGCATATATCAGACAGAGAACGAGAGTGCAGCACCAGCGTCAGACTGCAATGTGTTTTTTTATAACATCAAGTGACGGGACGAATATGTCGTGCGCCTGATGGCAAGCTACACGCCTGTCTATAGCAGTTACAGTGCCACTCATAGCTTTAAATTGCAAAGGTCTGACTACCACAGCGTCAGTCACCATGAGACATAAGTTGACACGTCCCTTGTGCCTGTAATTTACCCTTCAAAACCGGAACACAGTAATACTGACGTTACTGCTTTGCGGCAGAAATAGGTAAGGTGGCAGTACTTCCCTGGACGAACTCTTTCACAAGGCTCTACTGCTACTAAAAGTGTTTGGTGTACTTATTTAATGTAAAAATATTTTTTGAAGTTTGTTTACACCATTGACTTACAAATAAATGGACGACGGATCTAATACAAAAACCACGAAAAAAATGTCCCAAGTCAACCTATTCGAAATTTAAATTGTAATATCATCGCAGTATCGCGCTGTCAGTCGAACAAATGAAGACTAAAGCGGAGTTTGGCGCTCTGTATACGATTTTAGCGCCTTACAAGTGCGGACACTTTACAGCGCGGACCCGACGTCCATTTAATTGTAAGTCAATGGTTTACACTGTCAATTTTAATTTTTGTTTTATGTCTGTTTTTTCTTTTCATTATGTAATATGCTTGTATGTCCTTGTGGGCAGCAATAAACGTTTTATCTATCTATCATCCTTTTGGCCACAGTTTTCAAAATTATAGTACCATTTTTATGCACACTGTACCCTTGAAAATATTAAAAAAATGAATGTGAGTTAGGTAACAAAGAGAAGTTTAATCTTAACATCGTCAACAGTTTTTGTAAGTAGTTGGTAGCTTTGTGTGGAAAATGTTTGAGCTTTTGTGAGAGCGTGGGGCGTTTATCTTTTGTAAATTATTATTAAATGTTATTCCTATTTATGGACGTCACATTGCCTTAGTATATTACTGAATGCCGTGGAATGTAATGAAATATAACCTACGGTAATAGCTTACACTAGAGATTTGTGTAATGTCGCCTATTGTCGTTATGTTAGTACATTTTTGTCTTTCCGAAAAAGAGTTTGTAAAGCCGTTACTTTTTGTAACAAGGAAAAACTAGCAGAGAGATACCCTGCAAATTGCCCTCGTAAGGTACAATTTACACCAATCTAGACGACTTTTCCGCCACATCACTTTATTTAGACTGTTTCACTGGTTATTTACGACGCATCTTTTAGATGAAAATACTTTTTCGCATTGTGTTCTTGGGTTTTTAAACAAAGATTCTTAGCAGCAGTAGAGCTCCTTGCGAAAGAGTTGCGTGCTGGGGGTCGACTCATAACCTTACGATAACTTAGTTATCGACCGATTTCTTTTATTTCTATTCACAACACCCGAATCGAACGTTAAACTGTCGTATTCGAAACCTTTCGTAGTCGAAATGACGTCACACCCGTACGATTACTTGAACTTCTCGACCGGCAAAGGCTACAAACGTTATTCAGAACATAGTTATCGAATGAAAGTTACCGAACGTCCTATTGTTTACAAAGCAGGAATGTAATATGGAAATCTCTTATTATGTTAAAAAATGTCTGTCAATTTTACTAATTTGTTTTAATGCGAGACTAATGCATTCCTATATTTTAGGCCTTTAGTCTTAAAAATGTGTATAAAAAGATTTTTTTAATACAGTTGCTCAAAACGTGGTATTTTTCGCACTACAAATCGTGCCGAAAGTTGGAATTTTCGCACTAGTGCTTTTTACTTTTCCATTTTTTTTAAATTTACTGTTGTTTGAAATCTTAAGCACAGAACTAAAGAAGTTGTATATTTATTTAATATTTATGTGCTTTGTGACGTAAGTCATTCGTCATTAAAACTTATATTTATTTACAAATACTATATAATGAACGTATCGAGTGGAGGTCTCTGCCTACCCCTGAATGGGTGACAGGCGAGATTTTTATGTATATATTTGTTTTATGTATTACAGATAAATTGTATCTCACTACCGTGCACGGGTTCCTAAAGAAGTTTAAACAAAAGTACCAGGACTTCATAATAAGAAAAGTGGTTACAGACCGATATTACAGAAAATAAACAAAAACAGCACGTTAGAACTATATTTCCATAGACTTTTAAATAATGCTTGCAGTGGTTGTATTTCATTATTTTAATTTACTAGCAGAAAATGAGTTTTTTTCAAATACTGTTTTATTTTACTTTCAATGTAGTTTTTTCGCAAATGTATTAAAAAACGTCGTTTGATACACGTGCGGATTTGTCATTTTCACTTGTCTCGCGTCTTGACCCTCGCCTCTGGCTCGGGCCAAGAAGCCTCGAGCCTCGTGAATAATGACTAACTTTCCGCACTTACTCGTATATCAAAAATAACTATATTTTTCTTATAATTTATTTCACCGACTAACGAACGCTTGACTCGGAATGTTCTGAATAGTTTTGAAAAGTGCCCTTCGATTCGAGAACGATGTCCAATCGAACGATTCGGTTAATATGTCGAAGAGTTCTGAATCGGGGTCCTGGTGAAACGGGCGCAGTGGTAGTGCCCCTCAGATCTTTGCGATTTCAACCACCGAGTGGCACTGCCACTGTTATAGACAGGCGTGTAGTTTATCATCAGGCGCACGACTTGTTCGTCCCGTCACTTGATATTATAAAAAAAAGGTACAAGTACAGTTACCGGCACGTTGAGCTTTGCATTTTTAAGTTTGAACCGGTTGCAGGATTATTTATAAATTGCCTCTGTGGCCGAACGGTTACCATGTTGGACTGCCATGCGATTCCCG
The DNA here is from genome assembly GCF_003589595.1 of Hyposmocoma kahamanoa. NCBI lineage: Eukaryota > Metazoa > Arthropoda > Insecta > Lepidoptera > Cosmopterigidae > Hyposmocoma > Hyposmocoma kahamanoa. The sequence goes on from NW_020653344.1 coordinate 4,956,170, forward strand.
GGCCGGGAAAAATACTGGTATGGCCTACATTTATTTCTCTCGTAAGTTTGGGTGTAATTTGTAGTTGTCTATGTGTGTGTCCATGGCACCCGTGATGCAGGGTTTCCCTACTGTGGGGCTAGGAGTGTGTGCTTTATTATTATTATTATTTGTAAAATACTAATAACCTCGCGGGACTGTATTACTAATATTATAAACAACAACTTTTGTTCCATGATTTTTAATAATTCATCAAATTTTTAAACATGTCGCTCTAAATGGTGATAATTCTGTGCGGTACAATGCAAAATAGAGGTGCGGAGTTGGGGCCGTCGCGGGGGAACGCTTGCACATACGAATTACAATCTTACTACCGACTATAGATCTAAAAATTGACAGATAGAATAACAAAAAACTTTCGTTGTTTACGATGTTGGTAACGCAGTCCTGAGGCGTTGTTAGCATTTTACAAAAACTCTGTATGTTATTGTAAGTGGAGTGGGGTTGAATTTAAATCTTCGTTTAAAGTGGCGTTGTCCGTACTTATTGAAATGTAAGAATTTTTTGTTTTGACAACACTTTACGAGGTTCTTACACAACTTGGAAAAAAAATCCTGTAGATTTTGATAGACTAGTCTAGTAGCCCCGTAGATAAGATTAAAAATTATTTGTACTCACGATTTTTAACAACCTTTGCGAACGAGTGACTTACTGGTTTTCACGGCGTTGCTACCTCTGAATGCCCGGCGGGTCAAGAAAACTAACTTTTCTACATTTTCTCGGGTCTAGGTATTTGTGGTATCGTTCGTTGTTTCTTATTTCTATAGCACAAGTGCTTTAGGTACTTACTTTTGTATCAGATCAACGTTTGTGATGTTGTCTAATATTTATCTATTATTAAGTTAGGTAAGCCTAGTGTTGCTTGGAATTTTTCAAAGCTCATATTCTCAAAAATTGTCCATACGTTTCTTATTGTATAAACGTATTGGACATACAAGTAGCAACCTGAAGCTTATAAAATATAACGCATTAATTTATCTACAGTCTTAAAAGTTTCTATTTTTGGAACATGTTTCCATTTTTAGAACATGTGAATATTTAGGTATATTATTGTGTAATTATTAAATAATATTTAATGATACAGTACTCGAATATTAATATTGCGCGATAAAAAAATCGAATACGTAAATAATAAAAACCGGAAATTAAGTAGTGAACACTAGTCTAGATTCTGGATGAAGTGTTAGTTAAAATATTTAAAAAATTGTACATTTTTCGAAAGACTGAGGAGAACGATGGCCAATGGTCACTATAGGGTGTTGCAAATGAGTAGATAAATGTCTACAAGGAGTGACATAAAGCGGTTAAGACCGCCAATTATTAATTAATGACTTTTTCGAATTCCGGATTCCTGGAAATAATTTTATTGCTTCGTAAGATAAATAAAACTATTCTCCTAGGAAGCTGAAATTTGATTTTAAAGTAATTAAAAAATATGCTCAAAACATTACAGGTTTTACATTACAAGTAAATATAAAATTGTCTACAATATTTGCAATAATTAAAACAAGCTATGCTTGTGGCTTATTAAAAAAATACTTTTGTAAAAGGTTTTTTTTGCTTAATGCCTTTATACCAGTATCGCAGAGACCTAAGACATGTCAGTAAGTAACTTTACATTTATGGCAAACAGTTTAGTTAGAGGTTAATGTAGAGGTTCATATGGTTAAAAATGTTAGTTATCTACTACATTTTTTTACATGGCGCCACTAGAATTACCTTAAAATCCTACTTCAGGTTTCTAAATAAATAATTTTATTCTATGATGCAGTAAAACTATTTCCGAAAATCCAGAATTCGAAAAAGTAATTGATGAATATTTGGTGGTTTTTACCACTTAATATCACTCCTTGTAGACATTTATCTACTAATTTGGAACACCCTATATCGACGATTGATGATTATTTTAACTATGTCGTACAAATTCGAATAACTTATTTCTTATTCTGACAGGTGGACAATTGAATGTCATAAGTTTACGTTAAGAATTTTAATTGAATGTCAAAAGTTAAGCACCCCATTTCAGAGGGCGAAAAGCTTTGTCTGTCTCTAATTAATTTATATTAAATTTAGGTATTTCACATTCCTTTTAAATGCAGAATTTTTTGTTTCGTCTTTCAAATTCCATGTTTACGTCCAATTCTACAACGTGAAAATGCTTGTCTTTTTCTTATAACCATCATTTCGATACCTCATGATTTTATACGCCACTTTTATTTTTTGGTCATCTTCTGTTATTTTTGGAAATAACCATATTAGGCTCCCCGAATTTTTTGATAAAGAAACCAAAAACAATATAAAAACACAACAGGTCCAAAAATTAAGTTGGCGTAGTGTTCGTTAGAGGTATCGATTTTTTTAAAAGTTTTTGGACTGTCACGATGTTTGACTACCGTGATATTTATGAAGTTACTCTACTAGTTTGTTATAATTGTTACTACAAAGATCGAACATCAAGAAAAAAATAACTTGATCTGGCTGGATTCAAACCGTCGTCTTCCAGCAAACCGTGTCTGGGAATCTACTCTCGTTCTCTGTCTGACATCCGTCCTAAACAATTACTGTCAAATAATATCAGTACAGTACTAAAAAAACCGACCCCAAAAGTTCGTGGGATTACATCTATTTGACAAGTTTTATTGATATCAGTTACCGGGAAGTGCGCGAAAATGGATTGATCCCCTAGTTTGCCATCCTTAGAGGATATTTTCTTCAAATTTAAATGGCACCACTTCTGAGGTACCCTCTTTCCAACGAAAAAGAATCATCAAAATCGGTTCACAAAATATTCTAAACAACAACCGGAGTTATCGCGTAACATACATAAAAAAACATAGAAACGAATTGAGAACCTCCTCCTCTTAAAAGATAATGTCAGTGCGTCTTTTAATTTTGTCGAGTATTAGTTATTTGACAATCGTTTCGGACGAAGAACGAGATTACAGGGTCAGACGCTATGCTAACTAAGCCACGGAACTAACTAGAGGGTCTTACGAATTTTGATTTAGGTTTTTAACGATCTTGCATTTTCCCACTAACTATAGGCGAGAGTAAATTTTTAATATGACACATATAACAATTCCCTTTTGTGTGTGCGGTGGTTCTCCGAAAGCTTAATTTATTTTTGTGTTATATTATTTACAATTTTATAGTGCAAGAGCAAGCGTTCTTCTGAATGACATTTTGATTCGGAAGAACGCTTCTACATGTGATAGCACAGTTGTGACGGTGTGACCTCCTTGCATCGTCATCTCACGTTTTTATCGCCTTTCTACGGTTCCTGGCCAGTCGTATTTAAATTTAAATTTTGAATTTCCTTAGTTCTTTTGCCTCGCATTCTGATTTTGTTTTGTCACTCCCTGCTCGATCGCTACAGCGGACGGAGCTGTTTAAATTCAATCGCGTCTAATTTTGATTCTTTTACTAAGTCATAATAATTATAATATAATCTAAATCATGTGTCAATTCTAATAATTGTATAACAGTCTACAGCCTTATCATATACCTATGAATACGTATCTGTAATTCAGTATAACTCGGCCCTTTTAGGGGTAAGGGTACATAATATCTTATTCATCAAGTTAGGAAGTGGAGTGTTTTATATTAATGTACCTGTTTTCTATATATACCTTTTTATTGTTACAGCCTTACTTCTTTGTTACTATTTCTTCTTAACCCGACTTTAAATAAATTTGTAGACCGGAAGTTTTCTGTTTTATTGCCGTGAACCTAGTTACAGTGTAGTGAACATTATGTGTTAGTTCATTTCAAATTTTCTGATTTGGTCGTTTCTGTATTCCTCATGTTTCGTTCTTTAACAGTTAGATCATTTTAATATGGTATTCTTCTTCTTATCGTATCCATGGCATGCATACAATAATGCTAGCCACAATGGAGAAGGGTTTTGCCAATTGGTGTAAGGTGTTCAATAATCGGCGAGCAACCAGGGCGTGCCAGACGTACAGGAAACGTAATGATCATATTACTGCTTGGCGGCAGAAATAGGTCAGGCGACAGTATACTAATTTTCGTAGTTTTATTGGTTCTCTATACAAAGATTCTCCTCCCCTATTTCACCCCCTTTAAGAGTTATTTTTGTGACAAAAAGTAACCCATGTCCTTCTCCTAGTTCCCACCTATCTGTATACTACTTACAATTCATCAATATTAGTTCAACGGTTAAGTCGTGAAATCGTAACAAACAGATTTACTTTCGCATTTATAATTTTAGTATGGATGAACAAAACATGAATAACTGCTTACGAAATAGACGGTGACTTCACGAATTAATAAATATGCTGAAGAAAGAAAATTCCCGGACAATGTAGACGTTGACGCTTGTTTGAAAACTTCATTGAGTTACAAAGAAAACATAGGTAGGCCCGAAAAGTGGAAAGGTTTTTATTCATGTTCTTTTACTGCCGGTGAATTAAAAATTGTTTTTTTATGTTCTTTTACTTTAAAAGAAATTTTTCGTAAAAATAAGCTACAAAGTCTTTGTGGAATCTTGTTAAGGCGGCCTCTCACGGTCCGTGATTTTACGACTTTCAACACACAGCAGACGACGATAATTGACATCCACACACGAGCCCCGCCTATTTCATATTAATAATTAACCAATTAAAGAATGACAGCCCATAATAGTAATAGTAGTTGTTTAGTAGTAGTTCGTCTGGGAAAATACTGCCACCTTACCTATTTCTGCGGCCAAGCGGTAATGTGAGCATTACTGCGTTCCGGTTTTGAAGGGTTAGGGTGCGTACAAACCTGGATGCATGCAGTTAAGTGCGCGAGCGATAAGCGAATGGCAGGCGAACAGATATGATGTAGGTAAGGTAATGCACGTGTGCAGCTCGCAAGTATTTCAAACAGACGCATTAGCCAGATATTGACGCACCCAAAGAGTGCTGGTGAAATTACAGGCACATGGGACTTGTTAACTTACGTCCCGGGCTGACGGGTGCAGTGACAGTGCCCCTCAGATATTTGCCGTTTAAATCTCTGAGGACAGGCGTGTTGCTTACCACCAGGCGCACGCCTTGTTCGTTCAGTCACTTAATATCATAAAAAATACTAAGTACAGGTGACACCCCTGATGTCTTTTTTCTCGGCTCCCCGCCAGCTATTCACTGACTAATGGACTGCTGTGGACGCGTTTGGATTACCACGGACAGGCTTCCCGTGATGAGGGCGCGCAAGCTAATCGGTAAAATCTTGGATTATGGGTGGCCGCCTTTACACACTTGTACAGAAAGTTTAATAATGTTTGTTTGTCTCTTATGCGTATTTGAAATTAAGTCTGCATTTTAATATAATTTTGAAACAATGATATTTCCTCAAACATGCTCGGAAATGTTTGCATTACTTTCAAAAAACGACCAAGGAAAGTTTGTCATTTATGGACCATGCGACTTCTTCCCGGCCAAAGCCTTTAAAGTAATTATGAAAATCCATTAGGTATTGACCACTTCTCTAAACTTTCAAATCTAGTAAACAGGCAAAAGAAAAACTCATACAGCCAACTGCCCAGTGTACATAATTGCGAGAATTAAAAATACCTACCTGTATTGCTTATAAAAAAAGAAAAGAAAATGGCGGTAACATTTAAGGTGTTTTGGTATTATTTTGTTTTTTCATCTTTTTTGTATTTTGGTAGCGAAAATGAGTCCTAGTGAGAAGAGCGATAACGAAAATACAGTAATAGACACACATTCAAACACATCATCAGGAGTTCAGGAGGCTACTATCAATGTGCCTGGAAAAACAATAACATTTTCTTTTAGTAATTGTCCTAACACGTCAAATATTACTTTTAATAATAATTAATAATTTCATCTCTTTAGCCTTTCATTATTTCCTCACATTGTTTGAGAAAAATGGTATACATGCCTCGGCGGTAACGGGGATTGCTTGACTCGTATTAATACAAGGCCTCGCTGGCGCTTGTTCTTGTAACTCATACTCGTCCAGCAATCCCTTACATCCCGGCCTCTGCAATAGGTAATGTACTATTTTATGGTACCAAACTACCAAGTCACGAGACTATCGAGTATATCACGGGACGAACAAGGTGGTAAGAATATATTCTACAGTATAGTTTCCATAACTACTTGGTACTTGGTGTAACGGGCTGGTATCCGCAACTCGACGTCAAGGCGACTATTTTTTATTTTTTTAGTTTCCATAACTAATATGGAGTTGGTTGTAAATTGTTTTTTCATGTAAAATTGGCGCTTATTGTTCGAGTTGCGGATACCAACCTGTTACACCATACATACTATTTTTTTGTTGTCACAAATCCATTCTGTGTCTACAAAGATATTATATTACGTTTTCAAATTCAAAAAGAAAGACTACGTTTTTAAAAGTTTAGAGTTAGAATTATTATTTCAACATTACGAATCTCTAAAAATAATTTTAACAATTACAATGTTGATGCCACTATTGACCTTGGACACCGTCGTTAGTATAGATCTGATAAAAACGCAATTTCGCTAAGATAAACATCAACAATTTAGTTCAAAATCACCCTATACAAATTCATTTCCATCTAGAGTCAGGTAACAGAAGCCACCGATCCAATAAATTTAAAACAATATTTTAGTTTGAATTTGGAAGTGATATTCTTTTTTCAAAAGATCATGAAGCTAACAGTGTTCAGGCTAACAATCATATTTTTTATGGTTTCGATCTTGGTTTCGTACACGTATTGCCAAGAAAATGTTGAAACTACTACTGTAACAAACGAAGAGGAACCAGAGGACGAGGAAATTCCGAAGAAAGGCTGTTCAATCTGGTGCTGGATTCAGAAGATCGCTATGTTTATCATCTCACAGCTTCTCAGCGGTAACTGATATCTGTAATAAACGGAAGTTCTGACAATATTGTTTTATTTGCGCCAAGAATGCATAGTTTGTCGTAGAGATCGTAAAAATGCGCAATTCAAATATTTAAAATATACTACAAACCGCTAAAGCCATCCGTGATACATCAAAAGTGCTTTAACACGTTATAAAAGTCATAAATATTAAATGAAACAAATTTTGTAAATTGATTGTAATTAATATTATGTTTTACGAGCATAGTATTCATTTTTATTTAACTGCCTCCGTGGTCGAACAGTTGCCATGGTGGTCCAGCAAGAAAATTCCTTCTATCTGACAGGACTCAAACTTGCGTCCATATCAGGGCAACAGCTTCACCAACTGAACTATTGAGTCATTATCTTTACCAATTTTTCTTTGCGTTTGTTACAGATCTTTCCTTTTGTTTTTAACGACTTTTTTGCCGCAACCTTTGAGAAATCTATGAAAGTATTTTCTCATTTAACTCAAAATTGTAGATATACATGACATTTTAGACTATATTATTAGGTATTTAAGCATAAAAAGTTATCGACTAATTAACTCTCCTGAGAAATAGCCATTTTGCAGGTGTGGCTTTATTACGCCAAGAGTGCGAGCTATACTTAACCTATTCATATAACTTGTAAAGGCAGCAGAGACAAAATCTGTACGAACAATTGTATTTAATTGAATGAGTCATAGCTCTACCGCTTAAGGGATAAACCATACTTATCGACGCGGAATCGGCTTGAGGCATTCGTGTCGCCACCACGTTCGTAACCACACCCGTCGCGCCAATTGTTTCTAAACTATGGTCAGCCGTCGTCGGCATGCGTACGGACGCGATCGGAGGTTCGCAATAAGCAGATTCATTTCCGACCTGTGTCGAGACACGTTCATATGAACCGATGTGAAACGCATAACGTCTTCTTCGCTGTTACGTTCAAGGACATAAAGCTTTTTCCCGGCTAAAAAAAGTGCCAAATGGCTCGTCTATTCATTTCAATTATCAATGAAATAGTTTTGTTTATTACCGTTTCACATAAGAACAATTGACTAATTTGGTAGGCACTGTTTTCAATCGACTTGTTATTGAATATCGTCAGTAAAATCTTGTTGAAATTATTCCATGTGCTGCGCGACATAACTGTTACGTAAACTGTCACTGCTCCCGCACCACGCAGCTACCTTAGGAACCGACTCAGTTAGCGGTAGGCCTGTAATCGTCGAGAATATAACCAGAAATAGAGACGAAATAAGGGCCATCCATCCCACTCATCAGGCAAATGGGTCTTATATCACTTTTAAATATCAACTCTCATTTGCGCTGAAATCACAAATTAGAAAGCTGAAATAGTACAGCACCAACAACTGACCTGTTTGTACGTCTCCGTATATTCAAAAATATTCTGTATTTATTGCAATAAAGATAATCTCTAACAATGGGGGCTGTTCTATTCCCTTGGTGTGGGAAAAACAGCAAACCATCTGATTACAAAACAAACGGAATCACGTTTCATCGGTAATTAAATAGTAAATATGTTATTTTTTAATTTTCGTCCTTTATAGGACAGCTTAAGTTAAACTGGTCGATTTGAAATGAAACAATTGACGACACCCGTCAATCCAAGGCCAATCAGAGCGCCGTTGTCACCGTAATGATTGACAGAACAGTTTACAAACAAATTAAATGACATTTCGTTTCTATTTCTGGTTCTATACTTGATGCCTGTAATAAACACCAGGATTACATGAAACAGTGCTTACAATAAATTAAAAAGTTCCTAAAACCGTATTTCCTAAAAAAATCGGAAGAGGAACTTTAAATGTCATTCTATTTACGGACGAAGACCGAAGTTCAGTCTCGCCAGTTTTTATTAAATCTGTTCGCGTAGAAACCACGTCAAAGATTTTAATCAACGGAGTTCCAATATCTGTTCCGGTTCCTGTGAATCCGTGCTGATTTCTTTACAAAAATAACTTTGCGGATAGTTGAAATTAGAGATGGGCGGTCGTTAGAACTCAATCAACTCTCTCGGGTTTTAACCGAGTTTTTACTCAAAGCCCGTGTTTTAACCCATTTTACCCAAAATCATTGTTTTGTAATAAGCTAATAAAAGATTAATTACTTCATTACGAAAAATAAAGTCGATAATTTCTTCTCCTAAATGCTTCGCGAGAAAATGAGAAAAACTTACAAAAAGCTCCCAAAATCAGGGATAGATGGCACTTTTCACAAAAAAATTATTTGTGTCCGAGTTACCAGTGCAATAGTCTGTGGTATGTTATTAATTAACTCAGTTTTTTTTATAAGGCTTAATAACTTCACGCCTTTTGACCATACCAGTATACAAAATAATTTCCGCTGAACTTTCGTCACGTCACAAATCCTTGGCACTATTGCTTCTATTAACTCTGTTTAAGGCTTCTGTAGTTTATTTTGATATAATAATATACCAAATATGTTTTATTCAATTACGAAACACAACCTACAAAATATCAAACTGGAATATCTTTAATTGCTGACTTCTCAAAATAGTAAACCCCAAACAAAATTTGGTCAAGAATTTGAACTCTATATTTTCACATATTTTTCATAAACAGACGCATACAAATTATTACAAGAAAAATTTATATGGGAGTTTGCCATTCTCCTTTGAACAAAACTTGGTTTAGAACACATAATATTTAGTTGTAAACAGTTTTTGTCCTCGATTTTCGGCGTTAATGGGTTTTAACCCGATTTAAACCCAACGTTAACAAGGCGCCGAGTTAAAACCTGAGCGCTTGCCCATCTCTGGTTGAAAGTCAAACTGGATTTTGTACAAACTCTCTCTTTTGTGTCCCTGAGGTATTTAACGTGAACGTTTGTCATGTAGTAGTAAGTTTCTCTGAAGGTGTCGGTGTATGTATGAATCGTTATATTATAACATGTGACGCCTTTGATCTGTGGTCCTCCTTTCTTAGATCTGTCATATCTTTTTCATTTGAATGACAACCCTCTTTCCCATAGTGAGGTTTATTAAAATGTCAAGAAAAAGGGTGGAAAATTTTGCTGGGAAAATGCCTCTAAAATTGTGTGGAACGGGGTGTCGTATTCCAAGGGCCTGTCTTGAAACTTAACACTTTGACGTTTATGAAATACGTCTCCGTTTTGTTTTCGTAAAATTACCACTAAAAAGGGATACAGTAACTACTAAACTCTTGCAAAAATATTTGCTTAAGCAAGTTTTGTGGCATGGAAGAAACAAAAACAATGGAAGTGCCTGAAAGTCTCTATTACTAACCGAACCTCTGTCGCCAAAACTCTTACTATGATTTTTTCATTTGAAACACTATGAAATCATGACAATGATTGGTTGTAGTTTCAAATTTAAAAAGAAATATCAAATTGTGGACTGTTAATATAATTTAAACTTTACCCTGTTGGCATATCGTTGAAAGTTCAAAACTATCAATACCAATTATTGTAAGTTACGACGGTTTGATTTAACATTGAAATGTTAATCAATGTGCTGACGCCTAGCGGCTAACAGCTGAACGAAGACGAAGACGAATTCGAGATTTTTACTTAGTTCTCCAAAAAATTAGTGACCATATTGCAAGTTATTACAGGTTTCATTTCGTTTCTTGCAACAAAAAGCAAGTGCTTACAATAAACAGAAAATGGAATATTTATTAAAATAAAATAAGAGCCTTGATGATGATACGAAATACTACCTTAGATAATATTACAGGTGCGATTATCATTTTTGAACTCCAAAGTAGCTAAATAAGGCATTCTTTCTACGATTTTAGAGGTTTTGCGCGAGATAGTTGACACGACCATAACGTAAAATAATTTTATCTTACTGCTTTTCTTGTAACCTGAAGGTTGCCTGGAAGATATTGCTATTTAGCAATAAGTATTTTTTTGTATTGTTATTTTGTATTTGTCCGGGTGCAATAAAAAATATTTGAATTGTATTGTATTGTATCAAGCGAAAATAGCCGATTGAGATCAAGTTTTGTGGAACCCCGCGAACTGTTGGCACACATACCACGTGAAATAAGTAGTTCTACTGCATTCATTGCTCTGTGTTTGCCACCATTAATATCTGTCAACTAACTCATATCACTGTCAATGTAAAATTAGTTTTGGTGAATAAAATATAATATTTTAACCAAAACCTCTTATTCTCTTTACAAAATAATGTTAACATAGCTGGTTGTTAATTTACCGAACTAAATATAATTTATATGTAGACTGTGTACAGATGTAAACTTTGTTAATGAAGTAAATTTATGCGAAATCACGGGCACAAGCTTGTACTTTATTATAGAGCAATATAATCAATTGAAGATTACTGAGTTAAACATTTAATCATTTTCATTTTCGTTTAATCGGCTTTATTTTAGTAGAATAGCTTCGGGATATGAATTTTTTAATCGTTTCTGATTTAAAAAGGTAATCTTCGTGAAAAGACGTACATATTATTTAATCTTTACTTAAATTTGTTACTTTAAAAAAAAAATTATTTAGAATGGGTAGCCAACACAATACATATAAAATACAGAGTATAGCTAAAAAGGTACAATCCAAATACTTCATATTTATACGTGAGGCGCACTATAAGTTTCTGGAATGAATAAGAAAAAATACTATAAATGGTCAGAAACGAATTTATTGTTTCTCAAAATACTCTCCGTTAGCGTTAATGCACTTTTTCATACGAATGAACCAATTTCGAAACGTGACAATCGTTGAAACATATTTTTCATACTCTTCGACAGCCTCTTCAGGTGATGAAAATAGTTGACCGCGTAACAGGTTCTTAATTTTTGGAAATAAACAAAAGTCACAAGGTGCCAGGTCGGGACTGTACATGGGATGGCTAATAAGGTCAACATTGTTCACTTTCAAAAATTCATTTGTCTGTCTGGCCGTGTGAGAACTGGCATTATCGTGGTGCAAGATGATACAGCGTTTACGGTTATTTTTACGGAGTTTGTCAATAACTTCCGGCAAACAAATGGTCGTGTACCAATCACTATTCACGGTACAACGATTCTCCAAAGCAACAGTAGCCACGTGTCCAGTTTTATTAAAAAAAGAAGCAATCATCCGCTTAGAGGCACTTTGCACGCGCGCCACTTTGGTTGGTTTCGGCTCATCTCGAAAGACCTATACGCTCGATTGCTGCTTTGTTTTGGGATCGTAACTATAAATACATGTTTCGTCACCTGTTACTATGTCCCACACCAAATTGGACGCCCCTTTGTTGAATCTGGTAAGCATGGCATTGCACCAAGTGACGCGATCAGTCAAATTGTGTGGGATCCACCGAGGGCACAGCTTTTTCACACCCAAATGTTTGTGTAGTATTGATAGTATTTAACTCATGCCTATGCCTAAAGATGCCCGAATCTCATGGTATGTCACATGCCTGTCTGTTTTAATCATACGGCGCACAGCATCAATGTTTTTGTTGTTCACAGCAGTGGACTCACATGACCGCGTTTGAATTCAGCAAACCAGCTATAAATAGTCCTCTTGCATGGTGTTTCATCGTCAAAAGCAGATTGAAGCTGAGCGAAGCTCCGCTGAGCTGTTACATTACACTTAAAGTCGTAGAAAATCATGTTATGAAAATTTTCACGAGTTAAAACCATGGTGATGTAAAACCAACCAATTTCTAAAATGTCGCCACAATGTGAAAACAAGTGACAGTCAAATGAAACAAACTGTATTCTACAGCCAAAGAGTTCATATATGTATGTACATATCACACTTACAGCATGCTAGCAGTAACAAGTTTTGTTATATATAAGGTTTATGTAGTCTTTAAAATTTACATGGCAATAGATTAATTAACATATTTTTTTGTTTTAATCTTATTTTTTGGGGACTTCACACGTTTCCGAGGGTTGTAAACTTTCGTCGACGTGCGAGTTTCGTCACGATGTTTTTCTTTAGCGAAAAGTTCATATCAAATTTCGCACATAAATTCCGAGAAACTCAGACGTACAAGCCCGGATTCAAAACCACGGCCTTTGCTTGAGAGCCTTGTACTACGTACATGTAAATTAGAACTAAATGCCACATGGCGCATTGAAACGGCGCGGCGGGGGCGCGCGATCGCTCCTATTGACAACACCTAGGTCATATTCATGATCTATTAACTCAACCCGCCCGTACCATTCACATTGCTTAGTCTAGCGTCTGTTTGCAAATTCAACGTGTGTTCTAACGGTTTTAGTCGCTCCGGCACTTTGTAAGGGAAGACGCCAAGACCCGTGCGCTCTCTGAATGAGCCTCTAGTCCACTTTCTCGAGTTCGGCAGCTATCTATGTCCATCAAACGAATGGGTACAAAACACTGGCTAGGTTGTCGTCTTCGGCGGGGAAGCGAAGGTAACCCATCGACTTGTGTAAATGCGCCATCTAAGCAGTCATAAACTTACATTTCATTTTGAGTATATATGATGAATTACACATTTTTACGGGCGGCTGTGGACGACCGATCCTTTGATTAGATGTTATTATGCGACTAAAACCGGGTACTCAATAGTGAATTGTAACTGTAACCGTTGCATATTATGTTACCAAAAATCATAGTGTGTACGTGGTTCGCGAGCTGAACGAGTGCGGTACGCAGTGAGTCGATAACCAGGTAATCATTCTAGCGAATGAAGAATAATACTCGACCCAATTAAAAGAAAATGTCAAGTGTGAAGCTTCATTCGCATCATGCGTCTTTTAACTCATCTGAGTAATATTTATTTTACAGTATTTGTTTCGGACAGATGTCAGACGGAGAACAAGAGTACAGGGCCTGTCACGTTACAGTTCTCTAATGAGTACCCGGCTTTACATGGGCATTCAATCAGAAAATTGTCTATTGGTTCCGGGTTATGCTTCTAATGAAAATGACTCTAATGGCAAATGGACAATATTGACAAAACAAACGGATGTTTTCGACACACGTACTGATGTTTTTTTATCAAATTGTATTTATATATTTATAATGCGAAAATATGACAGCTGCTACGTTGCGCAGTGGTACGTCAATACATTATCCTTACAACACGAATGAATGAATGCTAACAGCCGATTTCGGTTAAGGTGATCACTTCAGCTCCGATGTAGATGGAGACTCAGATTACTGCTTGGTGGCAGAAATAGGTTAAGGCGGCAGTACTTTCCTGGGCGAATTTTTTTACAATGAGCTCTAAAAGCTGCTAAAAGCAAAGTGGAAGAGCGGTTGCTTCTCGATTGAGAGGTAGACAGTTCGAATCCCTGTAATTATATTTCCTTTAAAGTTATTTTTTAAGTTACGTACACTTGTGAATGTTTAGTAGTTATCGGTTGTGAGTCGGGATACTACCTTAGCTCGAATTCAAATAATTCCCGTACTAATACGGTTCATTTGGCTTGGATCAAGTGGCATGGATACTGGCTTTATTTCAGAATTTATTTTTTTATTTAGTTCAGTCGACATAAAAAAAAATCTGTATATCCGCTCACGCGATACATGCAGCCGTAGACGCATACCACACCTGGAGGTCCCGGTGATGATTTTATACCGATTTATCGGATATCGAAGTTATAACAGGTAAAAGAACTAATATTAATTGCTATTTCGGTAACTACTCTAGCAAACCATAAAGATTTTAATGCCTGGGTCTGTCATTTAAAAAAAATAAACAACTTCAAAAATACGTCACGACAATCGTGTGTGTATTGTTTGGGCTGGTGATTTCGGATAATAATTTTTATTTATAAAAACTTGTATTTAAACTGAATGCTTTTCTAATTTGCGAAACCAAATAGCCGCCATTTTGCGGTAGGAGAAGCGCATCGCGTGAGCGAATATGTAAAGCACCTATTGAACACAGCGGTTTTCTTTAATTGAGCGAAGAAAACTACCACAACGCGTCGTGGTCTCTTCAAAATTATCCATGAAAGCGATGCCACGTGATGCGTTGCTTCGGCGTTGCGGTTCCTGAGCTGTGACCCTGGTGTAAAATAAAGTTTTCGGAAATTGTAAATTTATTTTTACAGTACAAACACAGTCATGTACAAAACCTAGTAGTGTAAGTATATTATGTACTAATCCTATGTATGAAAATGTCATCAGTCAGTATCGAATCACATATTTTTTGTTAATAATCAGCAGTGAAGTCGTAAAAAACATTTCCAGTTGGTTCAATGACACAAATCGATTTATTCAATTAATTAATTGATTTGTAGTTAGTTGCCTGTACAACTGGCCATCACTAAATTGCCTATGATGGGGTCAGTGACTTATTTGTTTACTTTTTCTGTTAAATGGATTGCTTTAGCTTCCGTTCGGAATGCCAATTCGAAAGGCACAACGTCTTTTCCGCTCTTATTACATGAACATAACGTTTATTCTAACCGATTTAATGCGATTCTCTGTCGATAAGTGTGGTGACCCCGCATTGCTCATGAGGCATTCTCTTGGTGCGTTGTCTGTGGTTGTAATCATGGCGTTGTTATGATGACGCTACACATCTGCAGCGCGCCTGTGGCATCTCTATAACACGTTATTCTTGTTGTAAGTAATCGCAGCTGTCGCTACAAATATTTTATATAGTCTTTTTAACCGTTTAGTTTTATATTGAAATTCTAAATGTACTTGTTTTTGGCGCCTTTTTCTTCTATTTGTTCCTGTTTTCTATTTTATTATATTGTCGTGAAAAATAAACTGTAAGTTTTCTTTGGTTCTACTCACTCCTTAACGGCTCCCGCCCGAATCCCATTGATACAGTTCGCTATACATGTTAAGGTACTTAGAATAATAACGCATAGAATGATAGTTTCATATCAAACGAACTGTCACAAGCGAGGCAAAAACCAAATTCATGTAGGCGTAAGCAACTTGTAACTACACTCGTCGGCACGCACACAAATATACAAATAATGATGCCATGGAATAACATTTCCCTCAAAAGTGGGGAAATTGTATCTTGCTTAACTCATCATTAAGTTAAAGGTGCCTACAGATTTGCCCGACATTGTCGATCAGGTGCCTACAGATGTGCTCGATTTTGTCGATCGTTGCAGTCGATCGACAATGTCGATCAGGTGCCTACAGATATGCTCGGTTTTGTCGATGAAAAACGAATATAGCACTTATTTGTAAATCCAAGATGGCGGACACGATTTTTCAAAATATGCTATATGGGTATCCTTTTGGAGGTATTTGGGGATGCTCATTACGAATATGGCACTCATTTCTAAAT
>NW_020653344.1:4972311-4992873 GCF_003589595.1 Hyposmocoma kahamanoa
GTGAATATGGCACTATTTGTAAATCCAAGATGGCGGGCACGATTTTTCAAATAATGGCAAGTTGGGTATCGTTTTCGAGGTATTTGGGGGTGCTTATTATGAATATTGCTTTTGTTTGAACTGTCGTGTTTGCCATCTTGGATTTAGAAATGAGTGCCATATTTGTATTGAACATTCCCAAACATCTCGAAAACGATACCCAACTTGCCATTATTCGAAAAATCGCGCCCGCATCTTGGATTTAGAAATAAGTGCCATATTCGAAACCTAAAACCGAAAATGCCATAAGCAAACATTAAAGAAAATAACTGTTAAAATAGATTAAAAAATCGCTTAAGAATGCTCCCCTTTTAAGAAAATAAAATATTTTAATATAAAATATTTCGCTTGAGTTACGAAAAGAAAGACATATAATAAGCTATCAAAGTTGTACTGGTGGTGCCAACACTATAGTAGAAACAAATATATAAGTACTGTAAATTTGTTGCAATATGTGCTCCAATTCAAATAAAATTAAAATAAATAATTATTCAATAAAGCATGAACGCAGAGCCGTTAAAAGTATTACAAAATAATTAAGTGTCCCAATCACTTACAGGAGTTAACGAAAACATTTAATGTTTATTAAAGTAAATATTAGTTCAAGATGCGCAAATAAATCTAAATTACAGGCACCACTAAAATTTACGTAATATAATTATTTTGATACAGAATAGCAAAATGGGGAGAAAAAAAATTCGTTACTTTGCAACACTTTCGTATCTTGTTGCCGCGAAATTATTTTTCTGTTTTAGTGAATATTTACATAAAAATATGAGTTGAAACGCATTACTTACTTGTGGAATGCGATGTTAGTGTCTATTTTATGTTTGTCTGTTGTATTTTTACACCCATTTACCGCACATTTCGTCATTTTTAGCAAAAAATTTTGGAGCTGTTCGCGGTGCAATATGACCTTGAGCACTAACAGCCCGCGCGCTCCTGGGACGCGTTTGGAACCCTCTAACTTGCCTCACTTAGCGTGTGCGGGCTAGGTTTCTATGCGTTATTATTCTAAGTTAAGGTACTTATTGAAATAGCATGTATTGTGGCAAACTTAATAATTCCATGCATAATTCGAGTCGTGGTTCTTTTAATATTAGAGCACTACGCGTTCTTGTCGGGTTTGTGTTCATTCTTGAATGGCATATTCGAGTGTGAACATCAGAGCGCTAGTAAAATTTAAACATATTTTGTCAAAATTACCTTTAAATTTTTGTATACTAACTTGTAAAAGATGAAGATTAAGGATAAAGAAATGATAATGATAGAAGAATGTTTTATTTACTTTATATCCCTTCATTATTAGTTAACATCAGAAAATGTGGTTACAATGGTGGTTCCATCAACTAACGTTCAGAGTGGCTTTTCTAAATGACCACAACGTATTGTGTAATATCGTGAAAGTCAAGATGCGAATTTCGTATTGTGGTCTTTTTAAGTTATTCACGTCACAGTCAATAACGTGTTACGTGGACGTTTTAGAGAGACCACAACGCGTTGTGGGCTTTTTTTTCCAACCGTGAGCGTCTTCGTTTTTTGAGCCTAACTTGTACATAAAGGGTGTCTCACGCTTCTTGATACGAAAAGAAAGTACTTTAAATATTGTAGATAGGAAATTTTACATCGTGGTCACGTTATTTTACTTTTAAAAGTATTCCTTTGATATTACATGACATTTCTTTAATTTGAGACACTATATATTATTTAAAGAATCCGTGATAGCCTATTGGTTTGACCTACCTCCTCACTATCAGAGGCCGTGGGTTCGAATCCGTGGTCGCACTTCTCCTCTCCCATCAGTGAGATGTACAAATGGGTACACGATGATGATGATCCATCATCATCATATACAGCCTGACTTCACCCATTGCTGGGTATAGGTCTCCAAGTTTCAGTAGTAAGATTGGATACAGGAACGTCAGGCGTTCAACGGCGAGATGGGCGGACAAATATAGGATTTTTTGACATTTTGTCAGTTCCATTCCCAGATAAATGCTGTATTATAAAGTTAAAAAAATGCTTCCATGAAGCAAAATATCCTATTTTTGCAATATTGAAAGTACCTTTCCTCCGTGTTCTATAGCCGTGGGGTGGGGTATGTCACCTTTGTGGTAACCGTTTTTGAAGTCGGAGTAAAATTATATTTGTAAATGATGCCAGTTCTCATAAAAATTTAAATAGTTATGTAATTGTTGTCGATAGTTTTATCGATAGGTTGTGAAAGAAGATAAAATTTTGCCAAAAATGACTGAATTACGAATGTTACGACGTTCTAATGATTACTAATTGCGTTGTTGCCTTCTTTATTCTTAATTTTAACAGTTGACCTACTATTAAAACTACTACTATTATCGGGATAAATTTTTATTCATATTGAATTAAAATGAAATAGTTTAAAATATCCTTTATGTATTTTTCATAAACATATGTAGTTCTAAAGACGTGTAGTGTGTATGTATGAACTTACAAAAATTGACAATTCTGATGCGCTTGTGCTCAGTAACTGGTTGAATAATGGCTCGAGGATGATTCAAATAAAACAATTTCGGTTATTTATTCCACAAGCATGACCAATATTCAGTTGTTAGTCGATAGAATATTTATCGACTGCAATCACTAGCTGTTTGCAAGCGGTTAACACGCACAATAAACTGTCATTTTACGCCGTCTTCAAAAAATACAGATTGTAGTATGTTATCATTTAATAAAATGTTTTCGTTTAATGTTTAGAACGTCTGTTTCTTTAAATGTTTTACAGTGTAATCCTTGAAATAGATTAAATATGTGAAAATATAAATTTTTGTTTTAATCTGGTAGTAAATACTATACGTAAATAATTAAAAATAAAAGTTTATTGCGTGTTACGATATTTTACTACCACGGTATTCATTTTTGTGAAATTACTCCACTACCTTGCGATAATTATTAATAATAAAGATCGAATACTTAGAAAAATTAATTCGATCCGGCTGGCTTTGACCTACACCTCAGGTAATCCGTGCCAGAAGTTCTGCCAATTAAGCCATGGAACGAAATAGTACACTTTACAAATTTATCTACGTGTTTCTTGCAGATGTTTATTTTTGTTTTTTAACGACTTTTTTGCCGTAGCGCCATCTGTGAGAAATTTATTTCTTCATTCAGGGAGGTACCTTTACAGGTACCATTGTAATTTTTAGTTTATTTAATGTCACGGCATGAACGATCCAAATTTCCATGTGCGATAAGGTGTGGGACTGATCTGCTTAAAGGACCCCAGTTTACAAGTCGTGCGTCTGATGGTAAGCTACACGCCTGTAAAGATCTGAGGGGCACAGCCGTTGCGCCCGTCACCCGGAGATATAAGTTGACAAGTCCCATGTGCCTGTAATTTCAGCAGCACCCTTACTCTCCAAAACCGGAACACAGTAATGCTGACATTACTGCTTGGCGGCAGAAATAGATTCTTATCTATTTCTGCCGTGGCAGTACTTCTCTGGACGAACTCTTTTACAAGGCGTTCTACTGGTACTTAAGTGAGTTGAGCTGGTAGTGTAGAAGGGAAAGTATCCTAAAAATTAAATAAACAAAGAAAGGCTAAAATGCTGAGTGTTCTTGTATTAATATTTATAACTTATTCCGTGTTTGAATTTAGACAATAACTTTTCATTTTTTCTTAAGCAGTATTCTGTATAGATGGGTGCAGTCGTTGAAAACTTTCGCCTTCTTGCAAACGTCCATCTTATGTTGAGTAGACTCCACTGTTTCGATGCAAGAATTGCCGAAGTCCTGCACCAGTTTACGTTGGTCCAACTGGTGCGCTGCTTGCACACGTCTGTTAAACGAAATTAATGGATTAAATTCTATTCGATTTTACTGAAAAGCGCTCCCAGTTTGACTTCCATCAAAGTTTTTTTGTAATACCAATTGACAGGACGAACAAGTCGTGCGTCTGGTGGTAAGCGACACGCCGATCCATAACAGTTGCAGTGCCACTTGGAATTTTTAATCGCAAAGATCTGAGGGGCAGTGCCACTGTGTCCGTCACCCTGAGACATAAGTTGACAAGTCCCATGTGCCTGTAATGTCATCCTTACCCTTCCAAACCGGAAAGCATTATTGCTTGACGGCTGAAATAGGCAAGGTGGCAGTATTTCCCTGGACGAACTCTTTCACAAGGGGCTCTACTGCTACTAAAATCCATGAAAGTGATAAAGTCGACGATGGAGCGTGCACATCTATGTATTTATATACTCTCGCTTTGAAAAGGCCCAAGTTATCTATAGTAGAGCGCTATCGCTCTGAGAACAAGTTTGCAGGTAGAGAATTCCACTACATAACCGTACACCGTGTAAATATGGAATCGTAACGCTTTACTTAATGTATTTTAGTACCTATTTTACTAGTTTATATTTAGAATAGAATAGTAATCATTTATTCTGTATAAGACACAGTACCCACACAATACATTACTTTAAATATACATAATAGTTTGCGACTACAAAATTAGATATAAATTGAAAAAAGAAGGTAATAATAATAATATTCCAAATATAAAACAGAAGATAAGTTGAATATATAATTAATATGACGAATAATAACAAAACTAGTAGCGTGTGCGCCGTGCCGTTACAGAATCCGTCATCTACTCAGCCTATTGTCGTCTCCAAGGTGCTACGACGCTATTTTTCAGTTGATCCGGTAACAGAAATACGCATAGCATGGAACATAGAACGATGTAGAATTGTAAAGGAATATGAAAAAGCTAAAACGTTGAATTTAAATTGTAATGTCATCGCAGTACTGTCTAATTTTGCTTGCATCGCTGTCAGTCGAACAAACGAAGACTAGAGCGTGAATGACGCTCTGTATACGATTTTAACGCCCTATAAGTTCGGACACTTTTTAGCACGGACCCGACGTCCATATAATTGTAAGTCAATGCATGGCCCATAAAAAAATCAAAGGCGTAAGGAGTTAGAAAACATAACGTGTGTTTGACTTCTTAAAAAAAAACATTCTTGGTTAGGTAATGCATTAATATCATTTCATGATTGTCTTTAATTAAATTCATTTTTAGTTGGTTCGATTCCCGGATCAGGTAAGTTTGAAAAAAAGAATGTTTGCTTTATGTAAAATTTGCTATGTTAAGCAATTAAGGCGTTTTCCCTTCATGTCCCTTGATTGTTTCCACCCTTTATACTTTAACATATGTTATATGCTTAAAATCCATATCAAATTTTGATTTATTGACCGGGTTTTCATGACGTTTCGACGGTGGAGAGATAATCATTGATCGACTAAAAACCTCACCTATAAACATCCAGATTTATATTCCCTGCAGGGTTCATAATGCCTATCTTCTTCAGGACGCAAAAGATGATGCAAGCTTCATCAGACTCTTGGATTTCTATATATTTGCCCTTCGGATACATCTCGTTGAAACATTGTTCCGCGGCTATGTCGCTTAGCTTCTCGTGCGCATACATAACAGATATGCGTGCACATGTGCAGGAAACCAGGACTGTAAGGATTGTCACGACTAGCCCTAAAATGTAAAAAAAAAGTTTAAATGAGTGTTAATTAAGAATAGGTCACTACAGATCTATACACTACTATCGGTTTCATACACAAAACACAAGCCGTCACGTTAGCTATCTAACCATATTAAATGTATTAAATTGATACCGTTCTGACGTGTTACGATACGACACGTCAGTCAAATGTAAGGGTCGAAACACAAAACTGCGAATTGTTGCGATGCGATTTGCGTCAAGGAATCTCACTGCGACGGTTCGGGTAACCAGTTATTTTTCAAACTAGGAAACAAGAGTCTTGCACTGTTGTTATTGATAAGAAAGTATAGGAAAAAAACACAAAGAAGATTAACATCGCAGGAATGCGCTAATGCGGAGCAATTCGCAAATTCTTGCGATGCGATGTCGCAGTTTTGTGTTTCGACCTTAGAATAATAACGCATAGAATGATAGTTTCATATCAAACGAACTGTCACAAGTGAGGCAAAAATCAAATTCTTGTAGGCTAGTTTCAATAGTAGGTTAATTTTCGGTTTTAGTGAATATACAAGTTGAATCGCGTTACTTCCTTGTGGAACGTGATGTTAGTATCTATTTTATGTTTGTCTGACGTATTTTTACACTCATTTACCGTACATTTCGTTATTTTTAGCTAAAATTCTTGATCTGTTCGCGGTGCAAGTTGACCTTGAGCACTGAAGGCCCGCCCGCTCGTGTAGGCCCTTTGGGAGCGCTTCAATTTGCCTCACTTAGCGTGTGCGGGCTAGGTTTCTATGCGTTATTATTCTAAGGTTTCGACACTACATTCGATTGTGATTCGGCGATTGAAAAAAAATCTTTTTTTTTAAACTTATCAGGGCTGTTAATTTGGGTGCATTACTTCAAGAATCAGTAAAAGTCAGTGTGTGAATATAAGGGAAATGTATTGTGAAATCATCTGCAAATTTGTATATACCATGCATTGTTCGTATTTCAGTTAAATTGTGCTTAAGGTACAAGTTTGAGCAAGAAAGGCAATGATTTGTTTCATATAGTTCGTATTACTTTATGGCTTTCACATTATAAAAGCATTTATGTACCAGTAGAGCTCCTTGTGAAAGCGTTCGTTCAGGGAGTACTGCCACCTTACATATTTCTGCCGCCAAGCAGTCACGTGAGCATTACTGAGTTTCGGTTTTGAAGGGGAAAAAATTCAATAATTTAATTTGTATATATCATTTTCCCTAAAACGTATTTAAACGTATAGGGTTTTTCAACAAGAGCTAAACGAGAACGAAATTCAGCCGTTAAGTGGCCAGCTCGATCATGTGATTGATCACCGCTGGATTATTTTATATGGGGTTATGTTAAAGACTGAGTCTATATGGAGCCAATTGAATCGATTGCAGCCTTAAAACTTTCACAAAATTCGTGAAGTGATTAACGAAAAAGACCCACCATTTTGTCAAAAAATGATTAAAACATTTGATGAAAGAATCGACACTGTGTTTATTTTTTTCCATCCTCTAAGGTAACAGTGGTCGTGGTGTCATTTATTAGATATCATTTTTCATTCATAACTGCCAAACCTCACTTTTTTAATACAATAAAAATTTGAATAATTGTCATCTAAATTTTTTGTTTTACTTTGATTCACAAAACAAAGTTTTTGTTCAAAAACTCTTTTTTATTCAGGATCCCAGCTCCATTATTATTATTTATTAGTTTAATAGTCTATTAATGTTTCTTATTATTTAACAACTGAAAAGCCAAATCAAAATCAAAACAAAATCCCGGTGAAATAAACCTACCAACTAAAATTCGTATTTGTTTAGAAGTAGTTTTAAGCAAATACTGGTTTAGGCCAGTTCATAAACAGGTATTATGTTTGACGTAAAAATCAAATACAAGGTAACCAGCGATTTCTGCTATTGACTACGCAATAAATGAGACATTATACATACAGTCATTTATGTTGACTTCAAAAACCTATTAGTGGCCAATAAAATAATAAATAAATAAATAATGCACACACTCATAGCCCCGCACTAGGGAAACCCTGTGTCGCGGGTGCCATGGAAACCCATATAGACAACAACAAATTACACCCAAACTCACGAGATCAATAAATGTAGGTAGGTCATACTAATATTTCTCCCGGTCCGGGAATCGAACCTTCGTGATAGACCAGCATGGTAGCTGTTCGGCCACGGAGGCATTTAAAACCGTGTTATTAAAACATCACGGTTTCAAAAGGGTGAAATGGAAAAGATATACACCACCCGAGGCACCGCCGCTCCCACTGGCCCTATTCATCTCTTGCGTTAAGCGGTACGGACGGACTCTAAAGTTGAATTTCGAGACAATATGTATCCGACTTCATTAGTCCACAAAATCTGCGGATATTGTGGGGTATATAAGGGTGAAAAACAATGCTACCCTGAGGGTCGAGTGGTTGGGGTCCCGCCACAATGTGAATTTCAATTCATTTGTGGTGAGAGTACGAACTCAACATCTGTCGACCTTCACGAAGTAGGAGTTTTGGTCAATGTGTGTGGCCGGTTACCAGACACCCACGTTGCGTCATACGTCGCAATTCATACGTGTAATTACATAAACAGTATTTTATACACTAACATACGTACATGATAATATATATCATGTACGTATGTTAGTTACCTTTTAGGTATGCATTTATGGATCACTATAGAACTTATAGTCTTAATGCCTAATTATAATAATGTCCTGGTAGTCATGTCTATAATGAGGCCACAATACAGAACGCCTAAATCAGAACATAATTAGAATCGAAACCCAGTACTAAACAAAGTCGGCTTTTTTTCCAACGAATTGGACCGTGATGTAAAAAAAACGATGATTTTCCATTATACAAGCGTTCAATATTCATGAGAGGCAAAATGGGTTATTCATAAAGTCTCCGGTTATTCATAGAGATTGTAGCGGATTTCGGGTCTTTGTGAAACAAGTTTATGTAGCACATTTCATAAGGTTTGAAAAGCGATAACAATTTTTAACAGCGTGTTTTTCTACCACAACGCCAAGAGCGCTATATACCGTTTGTAAGCAAACGAATGAAGTTCGTATGTAACTTAAGTATGTTTCGAGTGTTTAGGTTTTTGCGTTTAGGACACATGGGAAATGGAAACATTTTTGGGATCTAAATAGCGTATATTTGTTTTTGGGATAACATTGTTTGATCCTCAAAGAAATAATTGATCTATTGTAAATGTGCACTTTTTGAAATTTTAATTTGAATTGGTGTTTGATATAATATTAAACGTTCTATCTATAAGAGTTGATCTACGGATAAATTATAAATGAGCTGCATTCAAAGTAAGACCATTATTATGTTTAAGCATACTAAATTGATATTTGGTATTAAAAATGTATTTGGTCCTCTTTTTTATTATTGACCTTTTCTTTTAACGATTAATGACTTTTATAACCAGTATATCTTTTGATATTGATCTCCTAATAAATCCTGGTTGCTTGGTTACGCCCTCCATTCAATAGGTTGCGGTAGATTAGTATAAGAAAAAGCAGCACGAGTCGAGCGAGCGAAGCGAGCGTGTCCCGGCAGCGGCCAGCGATTGCCAGAAGTCACTTTGTTTGCGATTGTTTTAGATCCGAACATGTTTTCAGATCAAATTATACCATAATTAAGAAAATATGATTATACAAACATAATCAACATTATTTAGTTTTAAAAGTAATTATCTTAATTTTATTTTTAATTCTCATTTGTTTTAGTTTTGAGGCCCAACATAAAACTATCAAAGCTAATTTATACATATCAAACATTTTTTTACGTAGCTCAGAACAGATTACATTATACATTGATTAAAATAAATGTAATATATTTTATATAAAAAAGATGACGGTTTAGATTTTTTGCCTGCTACTTTTGCAAATTTAAAAAGATCATTTAAAGACATGCCTTTGTTTTTGCAAAGAAACCAACATTCATTCAAATTCATAGAAGCTTGCAAATTCGGTTGTATTTTTATGTTTTACTTAAATTATGTTTTATGCGATAGGTTAGTGAAATGATGCATTATTATGTTATATTTATATTTGTGAGGATCTGCAATTGGTTCATTTGTTATTGTAATTATATAAGTTAGTTTTAAGCTGTTGGTTTTCTTTTAAAGTAAATTAAAAAAAAAGTGCTATCGATACAAGAAGAAGCTTCAATCTATTAATCAAATATACGCGATGTAAGTTTCGATTAAAAAAATAGTTTCATTTTCATTATGTATATTATTCAATAAAAGATATTTACCAACATTGCTCGAAGCTCTTGTATCATCTATGACTTGTATTTTATAACTTAGATTTTATTTAAGACGAGATATTTGAATGCAAGTATAGATTAAAGGGCTTCAGCT
The DNA here is from genome assembly GCF_003589595.1 of Hyposmocoma kahamanoa. Taxonomy (NCBI): domain Eukaryota; kingdom Metazoa; phylum Arthropoda; class Insecta; order Lepidoptera; family Cosmopterigidae; genus Hyposmocoma; species Hyposmocoma kahamanoa. The sequence continues at coordinate 4,982,258 of NW_020653344.1, forward strand.
GAAAACCAAAACTTAGCAGGATCTCTAAAGTAGGTACTTGAAGAAATATCTCCATATAAAAGTTACGTGCAATTGTACATACGTAGATACATATACTTCACGCCTTTTCCCCATCGGGCTAGGTAGAGACAAGTCTTCCAGTTGCTACAGTCCTGACACACATCTTTCGCCTCATCAACACGCATCAGTGCTTACATTTACCCTCGTCGGTGAAGGGTACTCTTGACCTGGCCCTTTTTTATGATGGCGTCAATTTTACCGTGGTAAGTTCGCCTTGGTCGGCCTTTACCAACTTGCCCGCTCACACTCGCTTAATAAATCTGTTTCGTCAATATTCTTTCATTCATTCTCTCTAGTTGTCCCAACTATCTAAACATCTCTATCTTTGTCACTACGTCTTCTTCCACGCCGCAACGCTCTCTTATCAGACTGTCCCATAAGTTATCCATCAGAGATACTCTAGATACTCTAGCCTTACTCCTCAAAGCTCTCATTTCTACTGCATTAATACTACTTTCGTGTTTCTTCAGCCAAACACAAAATTCACTACCATACATAAGTGTAGGAACCAGTGCCTTTTTAGACACTTCCCGGCTGCCCGGGAAGGCATCCTACGCACAATTCACCTGCTTCCCTGTGTTCGCTCTCCTTTTAATGTCACTTTCATATCTTACATCGCATGTAAACATAGAACCCAAATACACAGACTCTTTCACTTGTTCCACTTTCTCTTTCCAATTGTATTGTATATTTTATTCTTTAATTATTCGTTTTAGACTATTACTTTCAGGATACAGGTTTTCAGGATTTTATATGACCGGGTAAAGTACATCCTAGGGTGTAACAAATTAGCACATTCTTTAGAAAATATTCTTAGGTGTATCGTATATGTTATAAGAGACCGTTTTTTGATTGTAAATACCTAAAACGTTTCATCTAGCAAAACAGTTGTCCCCGCTTCTCCTCTGGAGAATCGTCTAAAGTTAATGGAAGAGATTTAAACCCGATATTAAACACACGGGTGAGTTCTATTGATATTAAAACAAATAATAAACACGAAATAGATTTTAATTTACGAAAGTAAAAAAATCACCAATTTCAATATAATAAGTAACAAACAAAATTACTTTTACTTATTAGGCCAGCTTTCTGACATTTCCGGTTCTTTAAATGTTATTGCGTATAATTGAGTGCAGTCGTTGAAAACTTTAGCCTTTTTACACACATCGTGATCTAAGTTCATGGCATTGATGTTTTGTGCGCACGTTTCTCCGACATCGGAAATCAAAATCCGTGGGTCGTATCTGTGTATGGCCTGTACCCTCCTGTAGTAATTGTTTATGCTAATGTGCCCATCATTGGACATAATACCGAACTTCTTTAGCACACAGTGTATAATGCAAGGCACGTCATTCCTATCTATGCGCAATGGGTATTTATACAAATTACGTGGATACATTTCCATTAAACATTCATTGGTTACTTTGTCGCTCGTCTTGTCTCTTGCGTACAGGATGGAAAGAGACGGTTCAGATTCCAGACTTTGTGAGAAATACTTGTTTTTGTATCCGTTTGTTGATGCTAGATGGAAAGCAAGCAGTATTACGACGACTATCTCTGAAATAATTTGTTTAAAATATCTGAAATACTGTGGTTGGAGCTTTTGTTAAATAAAGTCCTAGTGACGTCATCTTCTTATCCAGCTTTGTTATTAAAAGGTCAGGGTTAAAAGATATGTCGCTGTCTTTTACAATAAAGACTAAATTGTGCATGTCATGGACAACAGTTTGGATTAATGTTGAAAATACCATATTTCTAGCTGAATTTATTTTTATTTGGATTTTATTTAAAATAACTCGTTTAGGTATTCTTTTTCATATTACAAAAAGAAAATCAGATAACAAAATAAATAATGTACTTAATGTTAGTAATTAATGTTTTTTTTTTCGAAAATAAACGAAAATGTAAATGAATTATTTTATATTTTCACCCTTTTTGTGATTAAAGAAAGCTTTCGTAAACCTCAAATATTACCAAAATATCTCTAACATCAGGGACCTCATATACAAACCTGGTATTACAATCTGGAAGGATCCTCTGATACATTACAAATGTTTTATCAAAACACTACACGATATTAAAAGATTTCTTACTGTTTTCTTTTGGTATTATCGTCGCAGAACATTACTTATTGCCGTAAAAATCTTACTTACTGTTCATGATTCCTTATTTCTTTTTTATAAAATCGTTTAACATCACTGAACAATATCAGAACATTGTATTTCGAGCGGTCTAAGGCTCGACGCGATGGCTCGTGACTGCGGAAATTTGATATTTTTCAACGTGCCCTGAAAGGTATTGTTTCAAAATTCAGTTTGAAATGTTTTATATACTCGCTAGAATGCAGTAAACAATCGCTATTGTTCGAGAGGAAACTGCGATAAGCGAGAAAGGTACGTGTTACAGCACGCTTGGGGTTAGGCGTCGCCAGGTGTACAGCACGTAAAAAGGGCCAAAAAGTTTTACGCTTTTGTTCTTAGCACTTTCTGCAGCGATTCAGTCGCGATCCAATGGCGTCTACTTTTACACACACGCGATTTAAGCAGCGGTACAACCGCGATCCACGTTTTTAATTGTTCCATTATTAGTAGCAGTAGAGAGCTCCCAGTGAAAGAGTTCGTTCGGGGAAGCTCTGCCACCTTATCTATTTCTGTCGCCTAGCAGTAATGCCGCGTTAATGCTTTCCAGTTTTGTTCGTCGCGTCACATGAAATCATATAAAAAAAATTCAACATAAGCGACAGCAGGGTTTGCATCGATGCTACGGCGCGTTTGCATCCGTGCCACCGCCTATAAGTTACAAGTACCGCGATGCATTCGTGCGTTTCACAAGCGCGCGCTCGTATCTCTTCTAAAAGTCACCGTGTGTAATCGCTCTTAGCCATACCTGGAGCGGTAAAATGTTAATTGCCACCATTCATCATGCTATATGAGTCAAGCGAGTGTTTAGTATCCGAATTCAGGAAGCGAACTTTGGTAATACTAGAAAGAAATAATTACACAAATATGATCATTATTGTAAAAAAAGCATGATGCTTTTTATTTTATATTCAATATTGCAATTAATACAGCGACATCTCTGTTAGTCTTCTGGTAGCTGAGAGAAGATATTTTCGTTTAAACCCAATATAATTTTAGTAGCAGTAGAGCTCCTTGAGAAAGAGATGGTCCAACGAAGTATTGCTACCTTATCTATTTCTGCCGCCAAGCAGTATGCGTTCCGGTTTTGAGTGGTAAGGGTGCTGGTGAAATTACGGGCACATGGGGCTTGTCAACTTATGTCTCAGGGTAACGTGCGCAGTGCGAGTGCCCATCAGATCTATGCGATTTAAAGCTCTGAGTGACCACGGCGCCCGACATGTTCGTTCGTTCACTTGGTATCACAAAAGAGAGAGAAAAATCTGCACCAGGATATAATATACGATGTTGAATATACGTTATTCCTATTAATATTGTTTATTAATAGTAAATGTAATGTAAAATTTAAAATAATAAACCATATCCCGTTTTCAACCAAAGACAGTGTCATAATTTTAGGATATTGGTAAGGTGAAGAAGGCATAAGCAGAAATAGTTCAGGCAGTACCTTCCTGGACGAACTTTTTCATAAGGTTAGTTAGTTAATAATGACATTTAATATTCTGCATTGTAGCTTTAAATGTTATCCTTTGCATTTTATATTGCATAATTATAAATTATTTATAACATCCAACGGCTGGTAATAACGAAGACTTACGAAAATTCTTTGAATTTCCTCTTTAGTTCAAATCCCCTTAGGTAAGTTTATCCAATTGCCAAAAACCTGCGAATTGGCAAGTAATTAAATTGTGCTGAATAATAAAAAAACTACCTGACTTTATTTGGGGCTGATTTTCCGGGACAAAAGATTCCCTTGGGCATTTTTAAAGTACAATTAATTAGAGGTCGGGGATTTTTTCCTGTAAGTCGCTGAATGCGAGTGTTCGAGAAGGGGCTTTGGAAGAAATATTGCGGTATACGGATAAACAAGGATTTTGTTGCTGCACCATGTTAAAATTTTTAGGTTTTTTATTGTAAGAATCGTAATAACAATTGCAAGTAGCTTGGTGAATTCCACTGCTTGGCAAAGGCCTCCTCCTGAGCTAACTTGGGTTCACAAGCTTTATCGTAGGCGCCCAGTTCGTTACGCCATCGCTTCCTCGGTCTGCCACGGCGCCTCACGCTTTTGGAGATCCACTGGTTACCCTGACCCACAGGTCTTCAGACATACGGCAGACATGACCAGCCCAACTCCATTTCAGTTTCGCAGCTTGTTAGGCTACATCAGCAATCTGAGTTTGGGAGCGCAGTGTCGTGCTCCGAATTCCGTCGGTTCGTTGTAGATGTAGAATTGTAATAATTAGAAAATAAATAAAGAAATATATAAACTTAGATGTTTAGATAGTTAGGACATATAGAGGGAATGAAGACTGACGAAACAGATAGTGTGAGCGAGCAAATGGGTAAGGACGTAAGGACCGACCAAGGTAAACTTACCATGAGCAAACTAAGGACGTCCGACGTCTGATATATAGAGAATGATGCAGTACACTTGCAAACTAACTTCATATCTAGGATAATAACAAATATAAAAACAGTGAAAGTGATATCAGTTTTTATATAAAATATGTTATTAAATATCTATATTAGTAAGATATTATATTAGTAAAAATCGAGCAACGCAAATGAAAATTCCTTCGCTCTGACTGGACTCGAATCAGCTTCTGTTGCCACACTGTGGCCGCCGCTCTTACCAACTGAGCGATAGACCGAGCCAGTAGATCTTACGAACTTCTCTACGAGCATGTTTATGGTTTTTGTTTTACGTTTAACTGTTTTTTGCGTCACTTGTAAGAAACATATTTTTTTCACTCAGTCAGATACTAATAATACCAAACTAGCAGAGTATTATCAGAAAAAGTATATAAATGTGATGGTATTGAAAACATCATGATATTCAACAGAATCTGACTATAATGCTGTAATTTTTTTATTTGCATTCAGGTAACAAAGACCCATAAATACATACCTTATAGGCTAACATACATAATAATACAATAAAAACACTACTGACTAATTATTATTTACACGTATAGTCTGCGACGTGTAACGCATCCTGGGTGTCCGATAGCCGGCCTCGGAAACGTCGGTACATGACCCCTTCGATCAAAACTCATCTTTCATGAAGGTCGACAGATGTTAAGTAGGTAGGTACTTTCACCACAAATGAATTAAAATTTACATAGTGGTGGGACACCAACTGCTCGACTCTCAGGGTAGCATTGGTTTTCTCCCGTATATACTCCACAATATCGGCAGATTTTCATTCATTATCCAGCTTAGTAAGTGAGAGGCTAAAGAATTGTAAGGTGGATATTTTACTTTTTATTTTGAAAACTGTTGCCCTAAAGGTGCATACAGATGTGCTCGATTTTGTCGAGCGATGAAATCTGTAGGCACCTTGTGTTCATCGCACGTGTCGATCGATAATGTCGTTCGTTTGTTGTTGCCACATTTGCTCGATTTGTTTGATCGCAAGTGTCGATCGACAAAAAAACGATGTCGATCATCAGTTGCTATTACATTTGCTCCTTTTGTTTGATCGTCAAAAAATTGAGCAAATCTGTAAGCACTTTAAGCCGAAAAGTCCGGAGAAATGTCAAAACCGGACAGAAGGTCAAAAGCCAGACATGTCCGAACAAACCCGGATGGATGGTAACCCTAGCTGCAACGGAGTTTTGTCCAGGCGAGAGTCACATCGCGTTTGTTAGCACTGCGATTTAGTTTTCAGCAACACAGAAATTTGGTTTACCTTGTAACTTAATATCTAAGTAAAACTGTAGAGAGTGATCATTTTTTCTATATCATTTAATAAACCACACCCAAAATAGACGCCTGGACGTCGAGTTGCTGACACCAGCCCGTTATAGTATAACTCAACACCACTTCAAGCTGCGCACTTTTGTTCCAATGTCACCTCCAGAACAACGGAACAAGATCCGTCAATGTTTTGCTTGTTATGCCACCGTCCGACATTTGAGAAGTATGTATTTTTTTAAATTAAAGAATGATAAGTAATAATTAAACAAAAAGTCAAAATCACAATTACTTCATTTGATATTCAATATAATAAAAAGTAAATACAAGGTAAATACAAATAAATATTAAAACATACTATATTTTTCTTTTTTCGCATAGCACGGGTACGGGAACGTTTGAGATTTGAAGTTTCTAGAGCTGTAGTGATGTTAAATCGAATGAAAAAAAATTCGATTTAAATATCTTATCGAGTTAATTTTGAGTTGACAAAGAGAGAATCGATTTAGAGACAATAATTTATGAACAAAAAATAAACAAAATAAAAAGGTTTTAATTATTATGTTATTAGGTTATTAAAAAACTAACAACATATTAAAAAAATGAACGCAACCAAATAAAAAGTCAAAGCTCAAAACAAAAGAAAACGACCCGCATACAAGATCTAATGCACTCATATTGACATGAGATATACCGTTAATTTGCGGATTCGATTGATTTATTCTGTGGCGTAAATCTCTATGGACAAATATTCCGTTTTACGCATCAAGTAGTTGGGGTAATTTATTTTTATCTTTATCATTTCATTTTCCATCTAAAATTATAATTGTAAGATATATTGTTGGTTTTTTTTTACTACATATTTCTTTATGTAACCTGGATCAGAGATTACTTAAAAACAGAATCCATCCTATGTGAAAGTCTAAACATGTATTTAGTTCATTAATAAGTACGCATTTAAAAGGGACATTGCCCTCGCTTGTATTCTACCATGCCTCTTTAAAAACACACCAAAAATTAAGTCACATACACACACCCACACAAAGCGACAAAGTAAACAATAAATTAAATATGAAATAATGAATGATATATTATTAAATTAAATTAAATTAAATTGCAATATCTAGTTCTTAGGAACTTAAATTGCAATGACAACCGTAATGTAAGTATTACAGAATAAGCAAAGTAGAATTTTATTTTTGGTAACTTTAGTATAGAAGTTTATGAGTTGGAAAGAGAGATGGAACCAGTGGCGTAGCGTGGGGGGTGCAGAGGGGACCGTGGCCGCGAGCGGCAGCGGCACAGCAATGGCGAGCCCTAACTAGTCAAAATTATTATTTTTTTACTTAAAATTCGAAAATAAATTCCGCTCTTTGAGAAAACGATATCCTGAACAACACAAAGGTGGCGACGGCAGGCTAACACAAAAACACAATCGAGCCGAACCTGCCCGAGCGAATTACTTGTGTAATCGTGAAAATAGAGAGAGTAACAAATTTACGACTGCAGAAATCAATGCTACTCCTCTGGATGGACCCAGAGAATATCTTCGAATAGAAGTGTTAAAAATAAATACACTCCACGTTGAATACTAATAATGTATACATAGAGATAATATTATACAAACAGATATATAAAGAGGAAAGATAAACACGAAAATCATATCAGGGAAATAAATGAAGGTATTGGATTGAAAAAACGAAAGTCGGCAGTTAAGGAAATGTTTCTTAACACGTCGTTTGAAGTTATCAAGAGATCGAAGGGGAGGGGGAGATTGAAAGGGATCGTCGAATAAGTTCAGGGAAAGAATTCCACAGTCGAAAAGTGGACACAGCAAGCGAGTTGGAGTAAAAATGGGGCTGATTAGTCTATACTAAGCTAGGACAGCTAAGGACAGTAGAGTGTAAATGAAAATAAGGCGTCCTTTAAGGTAAAGAGGCATAAAGGAATAAAGTGAAGTAAGAAGATTCCCAATTTACGAAGTCCGATAATAAATCTTACAGTCGTAATTTTGGAGCCATTCCAATTTATTAAGCAGCATGACTGTTAAATCCAGATAATAAACATATAGTGCATAGTCCAGAATCACTCTTAAGACGCTGTGGACCAGTGTATTTTTGTCTTTTGTCACACATTTGTGGACGTTACGTTAAGACAGAAGGTGGACAATGATACGTTTGTATGAGGTGACTCAAGTATATCTCAAAGCCATTGAAGTTTCTAACAGTAAAAGTAAGCACTCGTAAAGTTGGCCGGAAGGTTTGCTCGATGTGCTAAAGAAGGCAAGGCAAGCTGTTATCAGTTATTTTACACTTTTATTCTACGGGTCAAATATAATGAGAGGTCTTACAACGCTTTGCGGGTACAATGTAATAATGCTTGTTAGGCTTGTCACGAGACTGTAGCGCCTCCGGCATGTTTTGGTGTACATTGTTTGCGCTTTAGCTAAGCGCGGACAAGTGGTTCCATGCCACCATTCGAAACAGATGCGTATCGGTTCTGAGTTCTGGTGAAATGTAAAGTGGTTGGTGAAATTACAGGCACATGGGACTTGTCATCTCATGTTTTAGGATGACGGGCGCTGTTTCAGTGTTCAGACTTGTTGGTTCCGTCACTTGATGCTTGATGATGAGAGTGTGCGCCAGCTTAAACAGGATCCTGGACCTGCGGACAGGTAAGACAGTCCCATGCTAGAGTGGTCACACGTCACTTCATGTCATAGCCTCGTGTCACACTGCTTCGAAATCAACAAATGCAACAATGATCGGTCCTGCACTGCCCGCTTTTTGGCTAATTTTACATCATACTACCATAGTTCTAAATAAAATTAGCATTTATTTACAATATATCATAACACTTAAGTTATCCAATTGATTGTGTACCATCAGTTATGAAAATGTGATTAATATTCCCTGTCTGTTGACTCATTACCGCAAGTGCAAATATTCTTACCACTATCTCACCTCACTTGAAATAGGACATTGTACCGCCTCATTTTTTCAAACTCATTATAACTTCATGTCCTACCCAACACTAGTATACAATTTTAATACTACTACTACAGGTTTATAAAGGTAAAATGAAACTTAATATAAAACAAAAAGGTAACTCATAATTCATAAGTTTATGTCATAGATTAGTATAGTTCTACTGTGCTGTTTACAAATGTATTTTCCTAAATAAATGAAACAATTACTTATTCATTCAAAATGAAACTAATAACAAATGTCAATTCGCAACATAGGCTTCATCAGGTAAACACACATATAGATCAGCAACAAGTTTCGTCACATAAAAATCAACGATACAATTCGCCACAGAGTTTGTAATTTCTATTTAGTTTCACTGTATCTGGTCAAACATTAGGCATAGAAACATATTGAAGGTATTGAGGTATTGTATATATACGCATACGCTTCAACAGACTAAACCAGTAGGGCTAGCACAACAGGGCGCGATTTTTGCGCGAGAGCGACATAAAGCGTGAGATTTTTTAAGGGGTTTTCCCATTGACTTACAATTATATGGACGTCGGCTTCGCGCTAAAAAGTGTCCGAACTTATAGGGCGTTAAAATCGTATACAGAGCGTCATTCACGCTTTAGTCTTCGTTTGTTCGACTGACAGCGAAGCAAGCAAAATTAGACAGTACTGCGATGACATTACAATTTAAATCTAACATTTTAGCTTTTTCATATTCCTTTACATGTCACTACGTTTAATTAGGTTGACTTGGGACATTTTTTTCGTGGTTTTTGTATTAGACCCGTCGTCCATTTATTTGTAAGTCAATGGGTTTTCCCGATACATTGGCAGTATCTCGCGCTTAGTGTTGTTTTCTCGCGCACGTTGCTCTCTGTCGTGCTAGCCCTACAGGTGTAACATGTTTTTTTAACATCATATGGGTGTGCACACGTGGATTTAATGTCTGTTATAAATTTAAATTAGATGACTTTTTTGTTGTGATGCGCAAAAAGACGGCGTCATCAGAGAGTACTCTAGACTGCGTTTTAGTCCTAACAGCATCCTGAAAATGTTAACGTCTAAGCTCGCTGAGCATCGAATTTCATCCAGGTTGTGCTGAGGTGATGGGGTAGTCTGCGCCTCGAGCGTAATTATGTGTTTGTTTCTCTATTTACTAATAATAGTCATAAGTTGAAATTGTGTGTATTTACTAACAAGTGCGCCTTGGATGCCAAATAAATGATTTATTTGTAATTATTATTACTAAACGCCGTTATTTTGGTCAATTTCCTTGATAAATACTCCCCAAACCAAGTTTGTTATAATTATGAATACAAAGATCGAACACAAAGAAAAAATCCTACGACCTGACAAGACTCGAATCTTCATCCTTTCATAGACAATACTTAAGAGTCTATACAACCATAAATGGCTTTGGTTGATTCCGCATAACAGTGAAAGTGTGGAATAAATCACTTTGGAACAAAAAAATATCTATAGTAAAGTTGAGAATGCATTAGTAATACGGCGTGAAAACACGATTCCCAAGAATTGTCACGATAGAAAAACGAAACTAAAACTTACCTCAACATTTTACAAGAAAACCGCTGCATTCAATAGGGACTTTAAACATACTAATGACTTTTTTATATCAATTGAACTAAATAGAAACGTATGATATACGATATAATAGGGGTTAAAGTGTGAAATTCCCGATTTGTACTGAAAATCTAAATTGTTTATTTTTTAAATTTTTAAC
>NW_020653344.1:4993273-5067091 GCF_003589595.1 Hyposmocoma kahamanoa
GCTATTTCCAAGTTGTGTTATATACAATTTATAATAATAATATTGCTATCACGGCATGCGAGAACCCCGGATAGACTTACATTGGAAATAACATACGAAAACATGGTTTCCACAAGGTAAGCACAATAGTTAACTAATTATATTACAATTAATAATTACTATAAATATAATAAAATGTAACTATAATAAGGTTAATTTCATTTCAGACAATAACATGAATCACAATTAATATTTTTTCAATCAAATCCAGAGATGTTACATGTGAGCATCAAACTTTATCAAGAGGAATGAGAGTGGGTGGCATGCAGGCCATATTATGCATAGGCCATATTATAGGCCTATTATGTCGATGATTTATCGTTGGACGGCTCTTGATCACGCATATCTGTCGTGACTGTGTCGTGGACGTGTATTTGATCGTTAAACGACTGTCGTGTCTAGCCGTTCCAACTAGATCGTGATGACAATTAATCGGTTCACGGCAGCCGCCCAATCGTTTCCACGACAGAATTTTTGAGGCTGCGATTATGTGTCGTCACATTTTTATATATCTTCCCTTTATCACGACAGACGCCACGACGCTTTAAACTGCACGACAATATGTCGTCACGATATAATGGGAATGCGCCCTTACAGACCATGAAAGTGTTAATAAACGTTCTTCATAATTATGCAAAAAATAAATTGTTATCATTGTAGTAAACCATCATAATATTCAATCATACAATCAATTCTCAAATCTAAACTAAGATGGCGAAGTACCATCCTCATCAGCTAACAGTTGTCGTATGACGAAAAGCCCGACTCTTCTTAACCAACACCAAATATTGCATGTACGTCTACCCACCACGCCTCGTTCCGTTGTAGTCGTACTTAGGCTTTCTACGTCCGTATCTACATCTGTATATACATTGCTTGTAGTGTAGTAGTAAGGATGCGGGTAGCAAGGTGCGTAACACGGATAATAACATTGAACGGTATCAGTTATAACTAAACATAGGATTAAAAATACAGATACAATGTTAATGTTCAATAATTGTGACATTATTGTTTGGGATCAAACTTCATTCACTGTATCCGAGTAACCAAAGCTCCAGGTATACTGTCACAATTAAGATAACTTCGTTTTCTAAGTTAGTTTCACCTAGAATCAAAGACTTATCTAGTAGTTCTAAGGGTGAATTTAACCAATCCAGTACGTAGCTGAAAAGAAATTGGCATCAATTTACGTTTAGACGGACAGTTTTCTTAATTAACTGAGTCTTGTTAGACGGCAGTGTTGTTCGACTTGACTTGATAAGCACATTTACTTTTATTGCTTCGATTCAACTTTCTTCTGCGCCTCTCACTTTCCTTTTGTTCCTGATTAAAAAAAAGAGGTTGTGATTAGAGGAGATTGGGGATTGAAACATATTACAATGGCTTGGAAAAAACAATTATAGGTTAAAAAACCAAACAATATTTTTTAAGTTGTGATACCGAATCGATAAACAGCATTTTTTTTGTTTTTAGGAAAAAGGATTGTTGATAGGAAATTGTAAAAAAATTCAAAAGTTTTTAAAATATCATTTTTTAAATAGTTTTTCTATTTATTAATAAGTTTTATAGAAACTATCATTTAAAGTAATAGGTTGGCCAAAAAGTGAGCATTTTTGCTATTATCTAACTTTAAACAAAAATAGAATTTTTTCTTTCAAAGTATTATTTTGTCTATGGTCATTTTAAAAACATTGTTTTAGCACTAGCACGCATTTTAAGAAAAGGCGGGAAAGTTTATGATTTAGTAAAAACGCTTAGAACTGTAGAAATGTAAATGTCACATACATTTTCACAAAATTAGTATTCCCTTAAATAAGTATTCCCCCGATATAGATTTTCACTTGTATCGTTTTTAAATATCGTATATTGTTTTTAAAACATTCTTTGACTGGGCACGACTTTTGATAACGAAGAGACCATCAAACGGCATTTAGAGCTGTATTTTACATGTAAAGTATTTTATTTATAAGTAGTAGACGTTTTTACAAATGGGGACATCTAAAATTACCCGAAATATGACAAATTATTTTAGGAAAAATGAAAGTACATTAATTTGCTACTCTACTACGCTACCCGGTGGGGATTAATCCTGCAAATTTTTTCCATGCCCGGCAGTGAGACGTGTAAATGCGTTTTTCTTTTTTTTAATACTAGGTGACGGGACGAACAAGTCGTGTGTCTGGGGGTGAGCGACACGCCTGTCCATAACAGTTGCAGTGCCATTCAGAGCTTTAAATCACAAAGATCTGAGGGGCACGGCCACTGTGCTCGACACCCTGAGACATAAGTTGACAAATCCCATGTGCCTGTAACTTCGCCAGTACCTTTTCAAATCGAAACGCAGTAATGTTCGCATTACTGCTTGGCATCAGAAATTGGTAAGGTGGCAGTACTTCCCTGGATTAACTCTTTCACAAGGAGCTCCACAATAACTTTAATATTTAACTACTGTTTGAAAAGGTTACAGTATTTTTCTTTCACATCAACACTCATTGCCCTGTACTCTCTAGTTACACTAAAAAGTTCAACTTACCTTTGGCTGGAAATAGAAGGTTTTAAATTTTGCTTTTTCGCTCGTCGTCTCTCTTATATTGAGTTTATGTCTACGACTTTCTCATTTCCGTGGACGTCCCTGGTGAAAATTGTCACAACATTTCAGAATGTTGGTGGTTTATTTGGAATCACAGCTTGCATTCAATAAAACTCCATTTACGAACTAAACATAAATCTCATTCGAAAGTTTTTAGTTTCCGATTTGTATTTTTCAAGCAACTTAATTTAAAATTTCTTCTGTAGATGTAATTAACTATTTAGATAATGACGAATTTTTAGGTTATTATTATTTAAGATGTTAGCGAGAGCTCGGAACTGTATATGTAATGGTATTTGCGTGTTTACAGAAGAATCACAGAATTACAGAAGAATCTGTACTTCAAAATAGTGTAATAGTAATGGCTACGAAGGTCTACAACAAACTTTCAAGTGAAATTAGGATTTGCTATGATTGTGCAAAATTTACGAAATTATTTAATTTTTTTAAATAATACCAAGTGACGGGACGAGCAAGGAGTACTTCTGGTGGTAAGCGACACACCTGTCCATAACAGTTGCAGTACCACGCAGAGCCTGGAATTACAAATATCTGAGGGTCACTGCCATTGCACCTGTCACCCTGCGACATAAGTTGACAAGTCTGATGTGCTTGTAATTTTACCCTTACCCTTCAAAACTGAAACGCAGTAATGCTTACGTTACTGCTTGGAGGCAGAAGTAGGTAAGGTGGCAGTACTTCCCTGGACGAACTCTTTCACAAGGAGCTCTACTGCTACTAAAAAACCAAAGGAGCTCTATACTACTTGAATGATATAACATTCTACAATATTGAAGATTTCTTATAAAATTTACATTACATGTTACTTATTCAATTTGTTATTGTTACATATTAATTTATTATTATTAAGTTAAGTGTTAGGTTGCGTTAATTGGACAACATGATTATAATATATTACAATTTATTGAATGAAAATTATATCAAAAATATGAAAACTTTGCATGTCACGAGGCTAATCACAATGATTCAAAATTCAATATTTGTAACAACTTTATGACCTGTGTACCACAAATAAATAAATGGTTTTATGATTTGTGGTTGTATATATGGTTTTTATTTACATTTTATTTCTAGTTGGCGTCTTTTTTAATAAAATATAAGGTTTCAGCTTCTAACATTAAATATAATTAAAAGTTACTTAATAGTAGGTTTTTTATTTCAGGTCAGGTCACAGACCAAAGACCAATAGGTCTTTGGTTTGTGCTTTTACCATAAAGTTCATGCCAATGATATTAACCTTACAATAAGTACTGCAGTATATGCGACTTGACATACTTAAACGCTGTCTGGAGTGTCCATGCGTGGGTTCACCCAGCCAGTATCACGAGAGCCGTTGGCGAGAGTGGGCAGGGTGTTACGTCATACATGACAGTGTCGATTAACTTGTTATGTTTACTTCCTTTCCTGAGAACACTGGCTCGATACTGTCATACATGACGTAACACCCCGTCCTCTTTCGCCAAGGGCTCTCGCGATACTGTCTGGGTGTACCCACGCATGGACACACCAGACAGCGTGTAGGTATGTCAAGTCGCATACACTACAAGTATCATAAAGGTATGAGTAGATTTTTCATCTGAAGTGTAAATATAGTTTTAGCGACTTCTTTACCTTCTGTTTAGCGATATTTGCTTTAGTTTAATTGGCAACACTGTGCACACCACTACATTTGCCATGCCGAGCTCTCGCTAATATCACTATATATTGGAAATGAAGTGTTTTTTCGGAACTAAATCAGGTATGTTTGTTTTATCAAACAAACCCACGGTTCGGGTCCTTTACAGGTCCTGTGGTCAAGGCTGACTAAGAATGTGAAATCATCAATCAATTTGACTAATATTAATGCAAACCCTATTCTGACTATAGTCGCAAAAGTAATTAATTTAAATATCTTTATTTTTAATTTACCAAAGATCCAGTATTACCTCTTATGAAAAATCCCAAGCAGACATATGACTGCAGTGTTAATTTATTTAACTTAATATAAAATTAATATTGTTAGATTAAAATGATTTGCAAAGTTCTTTAGCATAAATTGTAATGTTCTTTGGTAAATTAAAAAAATGGTATTTCAAATAATAACCTATGTAACTATAGCTCAGAATAGGGTGCTTTGCATTAATATAGGACATAACTGGTAGATGATTTTACGGTCTAAGGTATCCGTGACCATGGGACCTGTAAAGGGTCCGAAACGTTGTTTTGTTTGAAAAAAAAAACAAATATACGCGATATAAATACGAAACTGTTTAATTTAGACAATATTCGAATATTTTTTAACTGTAAAGCTGACAATAGTCACGTGTAACACCTGTAGAACACACTGTAACTTTTCAATCACTAACATAAGCATTATATTCATTATAAGTAGGTAAATATTCATTACGAAAGAGATTGCATACATAATTGCGTTTGGGTTAACATGTGCCTCGACATAATTGGAAATCTGATATAAATCTATTGTATATTTTGCCATTCCTGCATTTTGGGTCATAATAATTTTCATTTGTAATAAAATGTAGATAATGATGACGTTTATGAAAATGATATGATCTATTCATAGTTCATAGGTACAGGCTTACCGCTTAAAGGCACGTTCTCATGATGTTGTAACGTTTTATTTATCGTTGGACGGCTGTCGCGTCTAGCCTGTTCCCATATCACAACTATCTGTCGTGACTGATAGTTTATTTTTATCGTTATTCTGTCGTGTCTAGCTGTTCCCACTCGATCGTGACGACAATTTATCGGTTCACGGCAGCTGCCTTATCGTTTGCACGACAGAATTGAATTTCGAACTTGAAACTACGATTATCGTTCTTTTATCGTCACGATAGTCTGTTTTAAAAAAATACGTGATGGACTCCTTATGAGCTTTAAATCGCAGAGATCTGAGGGGCACTGCCACAGCGCCCGTCACTCAGAGACATAAGTTGACAAGTCCCATGTGCCTGTAATTTCAACCAGCACTCTTCAAAACCGGAACATAATGCTGACATTACTGCTTGGCTGCAGAAATAGGTAAGGTGGCAGTACTTCCCTGGACGAACTCTTTCACAAGGAGCTCTACTGCTACTAAACACTACACACTACTAAATAGTCTGTCGTCGTAACGCCAAAAAAGTCGTGAACGACAGTTAATCGTGTTTTAATACATATGTATATGTGAACAACTTCATTTAAATATAGGTATAAGCCATGACACTTTAATTAAACTGCACGAATGTCTGTCGTCACGATATAATGGGAACTGGCCCTAACTGTATCAGTTCCTGAGGTAGCTGCACGGTGCGGGAGGACTGACAGTTTGCGTTACGGTTATGTCGCGCTGCGTACGGGATAATTTCAACAAAATTTTTCGGACGACAGGCCTGTAATTTTACTATTTTAAGCTTAGGTATCTTATTATACAGACTAATTATTTGAAACAAATACCCTAATCCTAACCTATTTGACACTAAAGTTATTAGAAATTATAACCAATCTAAGCTAGTGTTGAAAAATTAAACACACCGTATGATATCTATGGGGCAGCTGGCGGCGCGGTGTGATGTTAAACGGCTGGGCAATTTTTAGCCAAGTTCAGAAAAGGGAGGAGGTTCTCAAATCGGCTGTAAGTTTCTTTTTGTATGTATGATACGCGATAACTTTGTGAACCGATTTTGATAATTCTTTTTTGTTGGAAAGACGGTACGTCAGAATGGGACCACTCCCATTTGAATTTGAAGAAAATGTTCCACCTCTAAGGGTGGCAAACTAGGGGATGAATGACTTTTGAGGTCGGTTTTTTTAGTACTCTGTACTGAGATTATTCAGTTTTGGGATAAATGTGAATTAGTATAAATTACTGATAAATGGCTTCAGTTGAAAACAAATATTTAGCAGGTTCTATAGAGTACTAAAAGAGAAATATCTCCATATTAAAATTATTAGCAAAATTAAGTATTTTGTTCTTAAATAATTCGTTTTCGACTCTCATTGTTTTTGGGATTTTATATGATCGGGTACAGTACGTTAAGTAGTTCTTGTGTAACGAATTAGCACATTCTGTACTCAATATTCGTAAGTGTATCATTCTAAATAGTAAATACCCCTAAATAATAGTAAAACACCGTTACTTAATAGTATATACCTAAACTATTTGATCTAGCAAAACAGTTTTTCCAGCTTCTCCTCTGTTGACTCACCTTAAAAACAGTAAGCCTCCACTTCGCTATACAATACAAAATTAACGTTTCAAGATTACAAGGTCTCACGAAATTGGCTGGAGTTTGAAAACAAAACATCTTCGACTTCACCACGCGAAAGATAAATAGCTGTTGTCTAAAGAAACAATTAAAAACTTCTTTCATTTTGTTGTTTTTCGTTCTAATTAAGCTTTGGTCCCGTATGATTATTGGTACAGTAAATTTGCGGATATACTTTTACAACTGATACTCTATGTGGCTTCTCTTCGATACTGCAATGGCGTGTTTATATGAGGTCGATAGGTTGTTCCACGCCGACCAAATTGATCGAATCGATGACGACGTCGTGGAATCGCTGTGTCGGTCGACTTTACACTGGCTGCTCATCCGATGGACAGGAATTTCCGGGGGTATTACGGGCTCCCCGGTAAGACCAGGATACAGCCGACATCAGGGCAGAGCCCTCCGGCGTCTTTGGAGGACCCGAACTCTGGATATGGACTCGCCGGAGCTTGGTGGCAGCTGTAGGGATAGGCTCGTTTTTCTGCTTCGCTAACGTGGTTAAAACAAACGCGTGATTGCATCGATGCAATCGCCTATAAATTCCGAGTGTAGCGATGCAATCGCGCGTTTTTACGATGCATCACGCGCTTCGTCGCTGCTCAAAATCACACGCGTGTGTGAAGGTAGACAATTAGCGACCGCATCGCTATTGCATCGCGTTTGCATCGCGTTTGCATCGTTGCTAAAAATCGCCATGTGTAACCGCTCTTAGTAGCGGCCTGGTGAGTTGCTCTTTAAGTTGGAAACTAGTTCGGCTTTCACTGGACACAGCGACTAACATCTCCGGTACTAGTTTGGAGAACTAGTAGAAGATAAGCTGGATATTCTCCGGTCCTCAATACTCAATACTCAACATATTTATTGCATTCATATGGTATACATGTCTTAAATTTAAAATAATGATAATGCTATACATATGAGCTCTTTATTAGGGATAACAATAACAGCAGAGGTAGGGCGAGGTTTCAATTATTAATTAAAGTGGTTATTTATCAAATAACAATATTAAAAAAAATGTCATATAATAATAAAGAAATACGTCATATTATGAGTAGAATTATGTCACTTGAAAGTTTGAATTTAATTAGATTACAGTAGCATAACTTTATAGTATATAATTAACATTTATTTATTCAAATTTATTATAATTTTTATTTGTCATCAAAGTTTCATTTAAATTGTAATAGCATTTATTAATAAGATGTAATTTTAATTTATTTAGAAACAGTGAATACTTTTTCTCGTTTTTAATAATGGGCGGGAGCTCATTGAATATCCTCACCGACATCGAGTGGGGACTTGAGCTGTGTATGTGTAGCCGAGATCGTGGCAGAAGCAATCTATTGCGTGGACTAAAAGTGTGTCGTTGAGGTAGGTCGTCAGTGTTAGTGTAAAAGTCAGGGTGTTGTTTAATAAATTTACAAATCTCTAAAATATATATAGATCACAAAGTCAAAATTTTAAATTGTTTAAAGTGCGGTCTGCAGCTATCCGTACTACTCAAATTGCCAAAAATACGGATGCATCTTTAATTGTAAATATTTCTCGTGCGTGCACACTATTTTCCAAAATATATTTTTATTTAATATATTTCTCAAAGGATAATTCCGTACCGTCCGTTTTCCGTTCCGCGTCCTTCCGACCGCCTAGGAATTTTGGGATTGGAGATACGCTTTGGTGGTGGGAGATGAGCGGTACCAAAGCGGAAGTTTGATAGTTGACGGGCGATTCAACGGCTGTCTGGGCAATAAGAAAAGTGCTGTATGTAGGTACATCCGGGGGCACTCACCCAAGGTTTATTGTATGGCGAGTATAGGGAGGCTGCTGGTTCGCGTCCAGCTGAATCGAAGGAATTTTTCTTTGTGTTTGTTCGATCTTGTATTAATAATAACAAAGATGACATTTCATTAAAACAAAATTTCCTTACACCGATCTTAAGTCGGTCATATATATAGTTTCACTTATATATAGATTTATAAAGATAAAGGTATAATTGTTTTACATGATGAAAATTTAATTGTAATGATCTTTATTGAATATCAGAATGTATTTTTTGTGAAATTACTTCACTAAGTAGTTTGTTACAATTATTAATTGAAAGAATTTTCGATTCTTAATTAGTTCCATTTTTAATTACAACAATGAAAATTTAATTCTGGTTTTAGAGTTAGATCTTTTTATTACATTGCGGTGCACATTTATTTTGATACCCGTAAGTTTTTTATAACTGTGTAAAAACGTTTCATATAAAAAGGTGCGAATTTTTCGTATGGCACGCATAGGTGTGAGGCAAAAAGGAAATTAGGTACCTTTATAGCTGCCTACGCGTTCAGTGTGTATAGCTATAAGATTATCTGTATGTTGCAATTTTTATTAACGAACGTGAGCTTTGAATGGTTAAAATAAATTGGATTTTTTCTCTTGTAACATTGAATTTCTAATATTGAAATGAAATGAATGAAAAGAAAAATGTGCGCGGACTATATTTCAAATCAGAGACGATAGCTGAGCGGCGGCTTCGACGTCCAAACGTCCATTATGATACTAAGTAACAGGACAAACAAGTCGTGCCTGGTGATAATCGACACGCCTGTCTGTACAAGTTGCATCGCCAGAAAGAAATGTAAATTGCAAAGATCTGATAGGCACTGCCACAGCGCCAGTTAACCGTGGGACGGTGTGATCTCCTTGCATCGTCATACCACCTTTTTATTTAATTTCTTTATTAATTTCTTATTTTATTCTCACACTCGTATCTAAATTCAAATTTTGAATTGTTCCATTCTTTCGCCTCGCATTCTGATTTTGTTTCGTTCCATCCTTACTCTCTGCTTGACCGCGATAGCGAACAGAACTACTAAATCAAATTGTCTAATTTTTTATTCTTTTCAAGTTTAATCATAATACAATCAATGTAAATCATGTATCGACCATAATAAGCGAATAACAGTCTATCCAATGTCTGTAATTCAACATAATACAACCCGATAAGAGGTAAGTGCCTTGATATTCATCAGCATAACGTTAGGGAGTGTTTTTTTATAACAATGTACCTTTTATATTTATAAATACCTTATTTGTTACAGTTTTATTTTACCCTTTTACTTCTATATTATGACGTCGTAAAATAAATTTGTGGACCGGAAGTTTCCTCTTTTACTGCCGCGACGTGCTGGTCACGGCTAGTTAGGGTTACAACCCTACCACCTTGTGCAGGTGCTGACCGGGCACGGCTGCTTCGGTCACTACCTGCACAAGGTGGCGAGGAGGGAACCGTCCCCGTCGTGCCACGAGTGCGGCGCTGCGGATGACACCGCGCAGCACACCCTAGAGGTGTGTAGCCGGTGGGATGAGCAGCGCCGCACTCTGACGGGGACTGTAGGGCAGGACCTCTCGCTGCCGAGCGTGGTTACCGCCATGCTCGAAAGCGAGGAGTCCTGGGAGGCGGTGGCCTCCTTTTGCGCAGAGGTTATGTCGCAAAAGGAGGCCGCGGAGCGGGTGCGCGAGGACGCGGCGGACGCGCACCCGCTCCGGCGCAGACGTACGGGGAGAAGGCGAAGGCAGTTCGCTGCTCGCCTGATCCCCTAGTGAGACCAGCGGGCTCACTCGTCTGGGGGGCGGGTCGGAGGACAACCGACTCGCCCCTCCGTTGGCGCGGGAGCCCTGGCGTAAGCTAGGGCGGCCGGGCGGCGTCGTGGTGAATGTTCACTGATCCCACGGCGCCGACTCAACCGGCGAGAGGGAAACCCGGGGGGTTTTAGTGGGGTAGGCCCTCCAGTCTGGAGGGAGAGTCCCCACATAATCCCTGAGTCTCCCTGGGCTCAGGGGTATCCATAAAGATTTCCCCCCCGTCAAAAAAAAAAAAAAAGGGTTACAACCCTTTCAATACTGGTGAAACAACAGGAATATGGGACTAGTCAATGTATGTCTCAGGGTGACGGGGGCAGTGTAGTGTTCCTCAATGTTTTAAAGCTTCAAGTGATACTGAAACTCTTGGATGGACGTGTCGCTTACCACCAGGCGCTAGATTTCCTCAGCCTGTCACTTGATATCAAAAATTAGACGCGTCGTTTTTGAAGTCAGTTTTCTTTTTGGTACCAGATTAATTAGTTATGCTTACTTACTGTCTGCATACTTTATCTTTGTCAGGCTGGGGTAACAGCGCTCTATATAAATTACCGTTGTCAACTTTCAAAACTTTAGAAGCATCCTTAACTATACTTGAATAACAATTAGAAAAAGGCGCTAACTGAAGGTTGATATTCATTTTTAACTTTTATTATTCCAACTCCACTAGTTTTGTTATGATTGTGCATACAAAGATCGGATACACAGAAAAGTTTTTGTCGATCCGATGGGAGTTGGAACCACGTCCATGCTGCACCGTAGCATTGCTCTGACCATCTGAGCCAGTGGCAGCGAATGCCTAAAGTCAGTACAAAGATCTATAACAAAAACACATAGCAGAATGTCGTCGACTCGGAACTGGATCCGTGCCTCGATAGTTAGAGTGCTGCATGCAATGTTACGGTGCAGCACGGACGCGGATTCAAGTCCCATTGGGTCCACGAAAATTTGTCTGTGTATTATTTCACAAAAAAATCTTAATAAATACATTTGTGATACCTGTAAAGGTATCAGCTGCGGTGAGAAGGTTATTGAAAAATCTCTCACTAGATGTCACGGCGACGAATGCCGAAAGTCAGTACGAAGATCTATAACAAAAACGCATAGGAGAATTTCGACGAATTGTTATTACTCTTGTCAAACGATTGTTGGGCGAAAAAGAAGGAGAAGAAGGGTTCTGGTGAAATTACAGGCACATGGGATTTGTCAACTTATGTCTCGGAGTATGTAATGGCAGCGGCCCTCAGATCTTTTCGGTTTAAAGCTGTGAGTGGCACTGTAACTATTATTGACAGACGTGTAGCTTACCACCAGGCGCACCACTTGTTCGTCCTGTCACTTGATATTATCCGTTCACGCGATACATGCAGCCGTAGACTCATACCACACGTAGAGGTACCGGTGATGATTTTATACCGATTTATCGGATATCGAAGTTATAACAGGTAAAAGAACTAATATTAATTGCTATTTCGGTAACTACTCTAGCAAACCATAAAGTTTTTAATGCCTGAGTCTGTCATTTAAAAAAATAAACAACTTCAAAAATACGTCACGACAATCGTGTGTGTTATTGTTTGGGCTGGTGATTTCGGTGTTTATTTATTGAAAACAAACCGTAAGTAGCGTTTTTTAAGTTTACCCTGAATATAAGTGTTTATAAACTATACTTTAAGGAGTAATTTCATGGTAAACGTTAGAACCACTCAAACGGAATATTATCATATTTATCCAAGTACACCAACAATTTCATTACTGCTTTTTAAGTGCAGGATTGGCGGTGTTACTGCATTTTATTTGAGATGTTTTTGTTGGTACGAGTAGTTCGGAGATATTTATTTAGCAATGCAGAATAATAATTTTTATTTATTAAAACTTGTATTTAAACTGAATGCTTTTCTAATTTGCGAAACCAAATAGCCGCCATTTTGCGGTAGGAGGAGCGCATCGCGTGAGCGGATAAAAAAAATCTACAATTTGCCTATTTTATCTATTTACAGGTAAAGTCCATTGGGTGATGGGAGATGGTAGGTTTCGCTTTCTCGCAATGGTTTAATATATTATAAGTTCTTATGGCTACTTTTTTCGAATCATTATGGTTTTCAGATGAATACAATTTGAGTATTGTTTTTTTTATTTATTTATTAGGCTTACCAACAGTTACTACAATATTTCATGTAGGTATTAATACATTTCAAAAACTTAGTCTAATTGCGTAACTAATTATAGGTGAGCACCTCATGTTAAAGAAAATGTTTCAAGTTGGAAAAGTAAAAAATAATTTTAAAACTAACAAAAAAGAAATAATTTAGGAAGACTTTTTTATAAGTAAAATATACAACAAGATTCCGATACTAAATAAAAGAGAATGCTATGTGCCCGAACCAAGAAAATTAAAGAATTTTGTTTCTGAAACCTAGCAGTGAGTCAACGAAAATATCCGCATGTTTGGAGCAGTCATTATATAAATTAGACATACGAGCTATGGGGGAATCGGAACCTACTACTGTTCAGTACATAATAAATGGTTATTATATTAAAAAAAAAAACACTATGTAGTAAAATGTGTCCAATGCTGCTTACAATAATGGCGTCCTGCGTCAGTATTATATCCACATATAAATAATACTGTAAGAAATGCTATTCAATTGAGAAACCGGTCGGCTCAACGTATAGACATATTAAATGATTATCACTAGTAACAGGTTTCTTACCACGGTATAACTTCTTTTTATTTTCCCGATATTTCGGAACGGTTGCACGCTCCATGGTCACGGGTTGACTGGACGGCGGCAGATGACAGCTTTATGGGCAGACATATCTGTCTACCCTCTTGCGCTGTCGACGACTACCTTCATCGCGATTTGTTGTGGCGTTACCATTGTCACTCACTTTTTTCACACAAACCACACTTACTGTATCCACACGCGAAACTGAACTCGAGGTGTTTTTGTTTTTATTACTGCACGCACTAAGGACCGGATTCCATGCACTGGACAGTTTAAAACCATCATCACGGTTAAATGTTTTGTACTTCGTGATCTCGATGGCTTCTCGTACCAACCGTGGTATGTAGTGACGTTCTGTCGAGAGTACCTGGGGGGTATGCAACTCGATCCAGTGGTTAGTGTCAGTCTGTGTGAGATGTTGTGCTATAGCCGACTTCTGTGCATCATTGTTTTTTACTGCTCGGATGTGTTCCTTCATACGATCGACAATTGTTCGTTTAGTCTGACCGATATACGAGCTCCCACAACTGCAGTTCACTTTATAGACACCCGGTGTTTGTAAAGGAAGGTGGTCTTTTGGTGAACGTAACATTTTTCCTATTTTGGTTAAGGGGGTGAAAACAGTTTTTATGGAAAACTTCCTTAGCGACCTGGCTATTTTATCTGTCACCCCTTGTACATAGGGCAGAAAAACTGGTAGTCTCTGTACGTCAATTTGCTTCTTCCTTTTGTGTATTGGTTTAAATGTTTTTATTTTGTACCCATTCTGTCGCAAAACCGTCTTAACGTGCTCCTGTTCCTGTGGTAGGTGGTGTGAATCACAAAGATCATGTATAGACATATTGTTTGGGTTTATACCCAATTTATTTGTACTCTTATTGTGTGTAGCTTTTTGTTACCGGTCTCATTATTTACGCGTATCTTGCTTTGCAATGCTGGGTCTCTCTCAATCGTACTCTCGTTCGTCGGCCGATATTAGTCCGAAACAATTACTGTCAAATAATACTCGACCGAATTAAAAAACGCATGATGCGATTGAAGTATTACTTATTTGAGAGTAATTGTTTCGGACCCATGTCGGACAGAGAACGAGAGTAGAGCCTTTGCTTCGAGGCCATATAAATATGGTTTGTATATTAGGTTTGTTTAGAGACAGACAATCTACCGATTCATCTAGATGAAGCTACCACGTCTTAGCACCTAAACCCACTAGAATACAGGGCGATTCCAGGTTTACGTACATATACTTTATAGAAAGTACTTGGCAAACTAATTGGCGGCGTTCGACGTGGAAATGATAAAGAATAGCTTATAATTTGCAATCTCGACTACAAAAGTAAAATCGAATGTTTGGGTCGCAGCACTAGTAATCTGCGTTACCATTACAAAAAAAATTAGCCAGTGTTGGTGTGTTCAAAAATATGTCAATATAAAAAGGTACCATTCAAGGTATTGATTTTATAGAAAAATCGTTCACGTATAAGTAATAAATATGTGAATGGTTTAAATATATAGATTACACCACCACCATAGGGTTTCAAATAATTTACTAATTACTTTTAAACTACAATGTCAAAGTGACATTTTGTACATGAATGGTGAAAAATACCACGGGGAGAAATTTTGTTCTTATTTTGAATTGACGAGATCTATCAAAATAAATCGTGTTACAAAGGGACTTCCTTTGATTTAAATGTAGTTTATCAATTAAACTAGACTATTACAATGTTGGAATGACATTGCGATGATAGCACTAGCAGTCTGATGAATATAATTTGTCTGAATGTCTGTTATTTACCTCCTCAGTGATATTTTAGTCTTCCGTTTCTTCTCCTTCTATATTGTTCTGTAGTTCTTGAAAACGTTTACATTTATTTGGACGTAGTTAAACAAAAAGAATCCAATGCACTTCCATTCACTTTCGAGATATAGCAGTTTGAAGTTCAAAAATGTTTGCCAGTCTTGTTTTATTTTCAAAACTTATAATGTCATGTAACTCTAAAGATATTTATTTATGTTTACATATCGAGTTCTTAGGTTTTCGCGATTGTTACACATAGGAAATGAAACTATTTTTCCGGATTTAAATCGCGTATATTTGTTTTTTTAAACAAACCGACGTTTCGGGCCCTTTACAGGTCCCATGGTCACGGTTGACTGAGGTGGTACAGTCTTCAACCAGTTATGTCTCATATTAATGCAAACCACCCTATTTTTTCACTATAGTTACAATAGTTATTAATTAAATACCTTATTTTTAATTATACAAAGAAAACATTCCAATTTACGCTACTTTAAGTTTTACAAATTATTTTATCGAATGAATTTTTATTAAGTTTAATTTATTATTAATTATTCATAGAAATTAGAATAAACTAAAACATATTAATTAGTACTGCAGTCTTATGTCTGTTTGGGATTTTTCATTAGAGGAAATACTGGATCCCAAACTGGTGGTGCGGAGAAACCATCTTCCCTGTTGAAATTAGGATGTTTTTTAATTTCAATGGCCTCTCGCAGCATCCTGGGTAGATAACGGACTTCTTTTGTAAGGACCTGGGGTTTGTCAAACTTCATTGAATGTGTAGGTTTATCCATGACATGCTCGCAGACTGCAGACTTGTTTACGCGACGGTGTTTGACATCAGCTATATGTTCTTTGACGCGGGTACAAATACTTCGCTTTGTTTGTCCAATATAAGAGAGACCACACTCACAGTCAAGCTTGTGTACTCCTGCATCCTGTAAGGGGATGTTACATGATGGATTTTTGTTGATCTAAGAGCTTAGACTTTAGAAACCGTTTGGAGCATATAACCCATTTTGTGATAATTTTGTGTATTGGATCTTTTTTGGCTTAACTACGTCCATTTGTTATCGTGATTTTGTTTCTTGTAAAAATGTGTCATTTTCTGCATCAAATGTATTTTTTGTCTTCGTTAAAATGTTTTTCAACATGTCTCGTGCGCGTTTACAATTTAACCGACTTCAAAAAAGGAGGAGGTTCCCAATTTCACTGTATTTCTTTTATTTGTGTGTTACACGACCACTCCAATATTTATGAATCTATTTCGATGATTCTTTACATTAGAATGATCCCATTAAAATTTAAAGAATATATTCCATCTATAATGGTAGCAAATAAGGTTGATGAATCCGGTTTGTTACAATTCACCTTTTTCAAAGAAACTTGGTAAATAGATGTAATTCCACTAATTTTTGAGGTGGTTTTTCTTTTTATAAAAAAACTAATCATGTTGTATTGATAGGCATTGTCGACAAAATGTTATATTCGTAAAATAAGTGAAATAAAACTATGTGGACATTAATTGCAATTAATAAAGCATAATAACAAAACAAGAAAAGTTGCCAAATAACGTATATTACGTCAATACCTTTCATCCAAATACGTAACTGTTTTTATACACACACCAAAAGTGTCTAGGGATCAAGCACGTTTTGGGTAATTATTTAATTTTCAAATTCTAATAATACATTTTTTGGTAAATTTTATAATTACAATTTGAAAATTAAATTGACCAAAAAATCCATAGGTGTTAAAAAATAATACTTAAAACAAACCCGATTTTCAGTAATTATAAAACCGTGCTTGATCCCTAGATAATTTTGGTGTGTGTACTTGTACTTTATTAATTTATAAGTGTTTTATGTACTTGAGTTTTATAATATTTATTTGTGTAAGAACAAAGAGAGTGATATTATTGTTATTTTTTGTATGACCATTTCTTTTGTAAAATATCATATTTCTTATCGTATCATTATAAAGCTTGCCATCATAATGAAAGCATGTGCCGAATGTTGTCCAGGGTCCGCCAGACGTACAGGAAAGGAATGGAATGTCGTGAGGGGAGACTTCTTTTATGCACCAGGTGATTTGAATTAGCTTTTTTGTCATATTTTTTTAATTGATATTGTTGTCGTGAGTTTGGGTGTAACTAGCAGTTGTCTATATATGTGTCAATGGCACCCGCAATACAGGGTTTCCCTAGTGCTTATGAGTGTAAAAAAATCAGAGTCCATCAGGTTTTCTTCTTAATGTAATTTTTTGACAAATAAACGTTAAGAATCTCGTTGTACAGTGAACAGCATCAAGCTACAGAACACTTTTGTTCGAATATCGCCTCAAGTGTAACGTAACAAGATCCGTTATTGTGTAGCTTGGCATGTTGCCGTCTGTACTTATCATTTAAGTTACCTTATTGCTCATTGCTCATTGGCACCACACCCAGCCAGAGTAAATCTGACCCGGACAAGCCGGATATACCAGGGGGCACAGTTTCAGGGAGTGACACGCCCGAGATTGTGGAGGAGAAGACTAACCAGCCGCAACCGGTGGTCAGATTCCTACCGGCTATGCAGCGCGTGACAGAAAGTAGGTAGTAGGGGTAGTTAGTTATTTGGGTATGTGGTTAGGTAGTGTTGTTAGGAATGAGCGTTGGTGGTGTTGGGCTTCGTGTTGCCGTAGTGGATCCTGCTGCAAGCTCAAGTTGTATTATTTCTTTCCCCTTCTGATTCGGTGTCGGTTTCCGGAATTTTATATATTTCTTATTTTATTAGCAAAGCCTCAGATATTTTATTTGTGTAGTGATCGTCTTTCCCTCCAATACATCGTGTATTTTTCTTTCATTTGGTTTAGTTCGTGCGCAGTTAATCATACTTCTAAGTATTAACCTTTTATACCTTCTCAGCTTCGCTCTATTGGCTGTACCTATCATTTAAGTTACCTTAGTAGCTAAATAATGTTCGGAATGAAAAACAATTAAAAAGACAAACAAATTCATTCCCCGGAAAGTGGAACCCTCGTTATTAATTTTTAGAAATGGTTTCATTTGGACAGCTCCAATAGGGGAACAAAAGAAATCGTCACATCTAAATTACATTTAAGACTCAAGTCGGACAAAAAAGGAAAAATTGGACGAATATTAAATATCCGATTCTGGTAATAATAATTTGCAATAAAATAAAAAGAAATCTCATCAATTACGTATATGGAAAAATCACCAATCAAAGGCGGAAAATGTAGAGTGTTTAACTGATTTCGTTACAGTCCATTGGAGATGGCAAGCGAAATTGTAAATGCCAGATAAAATAACGAAAGACGTAACGGTGAAATGGAAAGGCCGTCAATGCGTATAATATTCGGCTTAGAATGTTTTGTATGAAAATGAGTAAACAAGATCCTGAATTATTGTTCACATAACGGCGAAATGAGTAATGTGCGGCGGGAAATTTAATAAAACGTGACATGAATTAAGGCTTAGAGCGAGGATATGGCTGATCCCATTTAGAGCGATTACACATGGCGACATTTAGCAACGATACAAGTGCGCGTGTTGTGAAACGCGTTATTGTGATTTGTAGGCGGTTGCGTCTATTCGAATTCAAATCGACAAACGCGCGATTGTGCCGCTGAAAAAAGCAATGGCTTTACACCTCGATTACTATTAGAACCGCTATCGATAAAACACATACATTCATAATTTGATATACTTCGAAATCTTGATAATGATTGGTCGTAGTTTCAAATTTAACAAGAAATACAAATTCTGGACTGTTAATATAATTTAAACTTTATCCTGTTGCAAGTTAAGACGTTTTGATTTTATATTGAAATGAAAATCAATGTGCTGTCATCCAGTGGTCAATAACTGAATGATGACGAATTCGAGATGTTTACTTAGTTCGCTAAAAAAGCTACCATATTGCTTAGTTTCGTTACTTGTAACAAAAAAATATTACTTAAATTAAATAAGACTTAACGATGATACGAAATGCGTGTAATAGTAGACGTTTGGCGGCGGCATCGCGACTGAATAGCTGCAGACGCGTTGCCAAAAGTCTCCGTGTGTAACCGCTCTTAGCGTTGTTGGCAATTTGCAAATTTAATTACATAGAAGATATTAAATAGGTTTTAATCAACCACTTTCATGTCGTATGTTTTATCACAATGATTTTGTACCTTGCTATAATAAAGCCACATGGCAAAAGTGCTTTTATCTTATGAAATTGATTAGTTGAGAGTCTTTAAAAAAATAATACATACTACATGAAACAAGTTTGTTAATACGAAGTAAGTGTTCGCACTTAGAATAAATTCCTTCGATCCAGCCGGATTCGAACCGACGTCTTCTAGCAAACCGTGCCAGACGCTATGCTAACCAAGCCACGGAACGAACTAGCGGACCTCACGAATTTTTGCTGTGGCTTGTGGTCGGATCTTTGTATCTGGTTTTTAACGACTTTTTAGCCGTAGCGCCATCTATGAGAAATCTATGAAAGTATTTCGTAGTTTCTTGTGAAAGAGTAGTAGTAGCCGCGCATAAATCTTTGTTCACTAACTGTGACTGCAAAAGCGGCGCGTGCGCGACAATGGCGCTGCATCTGCGCTTCTAAATATTGTATAAAATAACTTTTTCACATCTGTTTGCCAAGTTTTATTGAAATCGGTTACCCGAAAGTGCGCGTAAACGGAACCGGAAATCCATTCCCTAGTTTGCCAGCCTTAAAGGTGGAATATTTTCTTCAAATATAAATGGGACCACTACTGGGTTACCCTTTTTTCAACAAAAAAACAAAATCATCAAACACGGTTTACAAAATTATCGCGTAACATACATACAAAAAGATTGGTCAAATTAAGAACCTCCTCCTTTTCTTCAATTCGGTCGACAATCAAACACCAGTTTCGGATCAAGACTGACTGTGCTTTATTCAGTTTACCCACGCGCATAAATATTAAATTCATACAAACTACCTACAATCTCAATATAAAATAAATAAAAATCCATACAAATTTGTTCAAACATAAATAAGGAAATCATTCAAGCATAATAAAAACGATCTTTAAAAATGCAAAATACATAATAAATTTTAAAAGAACTATAGGAGTATGGACGGGTCTTAACAAAGTGTAGGTATTTATTATTTATTACTAATATTTTTTTAATTATACATAAAGAGCATTCTTACTTCCATATCTTGAAAACATTAACATATATATATAATGTAATTTGCCATGACTAAACAGCAGCTGTTCTAAATACTTACTTAGAATAAAAACATATTTGTACAATTCATACGGCCCACGATCCCCGCCGATCAAGCGCGATCACCACCCTGCTGGAGCGAGTTACATATCCATTAGTAGATGATCGACTAGGTTCATCGGCCCACGCGGTTGTGTCACGGGATTCGAACCCAGCACGAGCGGCGGCTGCGCGTTGCACGCCGCTCCGTGACATAATCGCGTTATCACTTCAAGTAACGATATCTTCGTAAGGCAGGGAGCACACTGGCACACTTTTGCGTTGTAGGACGGTGGTCAGAATCTCTAATAATGTGCCGCCTATTTCTTATTAGATTTCCATCACGACTAATTTGTATTAGATATGACCGTGGACCGCGTAATGACATTATAGTTCCGCTAACCCAAAGCTTTTAGTTTATTCTTACTTTTACATTTTGCCCGGGGCGGAAAGCAGGCCTGTCGCGAGCGGCTTTATTGATACTTTTGCTTTTGTTGACGGGCTTCGATACCTCTTAGTTTGCGACTGTTTAGAAATTCAGAAGGAGAAGCAAGTTTGTTACTTATAGGTGTTTTCAGATATTCAAATAAACCTATTCTAAATTCGGTTTTCTCCAGGTGCGTTTTCTTAAACAAATTTTTAATAATCTGCACCGTCCTTTCAACTTGGCCATTGGATTATGCGTAGTGTGGCGATGACGTTATGTGTTGAAATGTCCACTCTGCCGAAAAAACTCGAAATTGTTCGATCTGTATTCTGGGCCATTGTCAGACATTACGGGAATACCGTGTCGACTGAAAATAATTTTGAGTTCGTTGATGCCGTGATCAGACGTTAATGAACTTAATTGCGTAACTTCGACATATTTCATGTAATAACCTACTACAATTAAGTATTTATTTCCATGGAAATGAAATATATCTACGCCTAGTTTCGGCCAAGCTCTGTTTGGCACCCTGGGAGGAATTAAGGCATGCCTGACAGTTACTTATGAAGTTCTCTAGTCGCGCATTTATGTTTGGCCAAAATATACTCTTTCGGTTTCTCAATTTGCATTTTTCTACTCCTAAATGTCCGATGTGTACGCGTCTTAACATTTCGTTTCGCATTGTGACAGGAATTCTATCGCCTTTCCACAACATGCCGTACGCTAGCGATAATTCATCGCGGTAGCCCCAATACGACCTAACCAGAACATCCACTTTATGTTTGTGCATTGGCCACCCATCTTTAATATATTTAGCCAACATTTGCAACTCCGATTCGTTTTGTGTCTCTTTTTGTATTTTTATGAAATGCGTGTCGACTAACGGGTTACTCACAGCGATGGCACAGACTTGTGCACGCGGATCCAACTGATCGCGCGGCACCTCAAGTGAGTCGCGCGTCGGTTCTATAGTGCGGGACAACGTATCAGCCATAGATAAATATTTCCCAGGTTTATAAACTAACTTGAAAGTATACGGCTGTAAACGAAGCAGCATTCGCTGTAATCTAGCTGGAGCAGTAGCTATCGGCTTACAAATGATACTGACCAGGTTTGTGGTCCGTTTCTATGGTTATGTCACCTCTACCATAGATATACGTATAAAATTTCTCACACACGTAAACATCTGCTAAGAGCTCTTTCTCTATTTGAGCATATGCTTGCTCAGCTTTCGTAAGCGATCGTGAGGCGTAACATACTGGTAAATTATTTTGCATGAGACAGGAACCTAAGCCGTTCCTGCAAGCATCCACAGATATGGTTACAGGCTTGCTTAAATCGTAAATATGCAAAACCGGGACTTTAATAAGACATCCCTTTAAGTCATCGAACGCTTTCTGATGAGTTTCTGTCCAATGCCATTCAGTATTTTTATGTAACAATTCCCTTAACACGAAATTTCTATCAGATAAATTTGATATGAACTTCCCTACATAATTTATCATGCCTAAAAATCGATCTAAATCTTTTATATTTTCAGGTTGCGGCATGTTTTTTATCGCGGAAGTGCGTGAACTGTCCGGATATATACCGTCTGCACTGATTTTGTCACCTAGATACTTAATTTCCCGTAATCCAAATTTACATTTATTTTTATTTAATTTTAAATTTATTTTTCTGCATCTGTCTAGTACTTTCTTAAGCCGATCATCATGCTCCTGTATCGTTTTACCATGAACAAGCAAGTCGTCAATGAATAGACAAAACCCTGGTATGTCATCAAAATATTCAAACATTTTTTTATGGAAAACTTCTGACGCGGAAGTTATTCCGAACGGTAAACGTAAAAATTTATATCGGCCGAAACTTGTATTAAATGTACACAAATCTGTGCTTTCTTTATGCAGATGTAGCTGCCAAAACCCTTGCTTCGCGTCTATCGTGCTATAGTATTTAGAACCTAATAGATTAACAGTTATTTCATCTAGGGTTGGCAGCTTGAAATATTCTCTCCTAATAGCTCTATTAAGATCACGCGGGGCCAAACAGACCCTCAAGTCACCATTGGCCTTCCGAGCCACAGTCATGCAGTTGACCCAGTCCGTCGGGCATTCTATTTTTGCCCTCATTAATCATATCATCTAATTTTTGTTTTATGCTATCTTTTAAGGCTATAGGAATTTTTCTAGGAGCGTATACTACCGGCCTAATGCTAGTATCAATTTCTATTTTATATACGCGGGGCATACATCCTAACCCTTCAAATACGTCGTGGTATTTATTAGAGATGTAATCGTAGTTTTGCGTACCGCTAATACTAAGTAATAGTTTAATTACATTAAGCTTACTACACGAATAGCGGCCTAAAACCGGTGGTGAAGATACATCTGCTATTATAAATTCTAATATATAAAAATTTTGTTTATACTCCACTTTCAAATGACACATGCCAAAAACGTTGATATCACTACCCGAATACCCTTTTTAACTCGGATGCGTATTGCTCAATTGATTCACCGTGCCTTTGACTACGGGTAAAAAACTTGTGTCGTTCGATAGTAATATTCTTTTGCGGAAAGAAAAACGAGTCAATTTTTTTTGTCAAATCCGTTACACTTTGTAGCTTTGGTATCGAATTGATCATGTACCTCGCAAGATTGCTCACCGATCACATGTAGCAATATATATGAATTTGCACTTTAGTGTCGTTTTTCGACAGTAAAGTGCAAATAATAAACCACAATCATAATAAACCTCATAATAAACCACAAACGCATTCTTCCACTTTTCCCACTCCTTATAAAGGTTTCCACAAAACCACTGGCACAATTTTTAACTACAGAACGCAAACACTGTATTTATCAGTTTGTTATGATGACTATTACAATGGTTCAATTTCCGGCTGCGCCATGTCAACGTACTAGGGAGCGACAATCAAACGCCAGTTCCGGATCAAGACTGACTGTCATTTATTCAGTTTACCCACGCGCATAAATATCAAATTCATACAAACTACCTACAAAATTAGTGTTAGATCGGTCTTTTTTTTACTAAGACGTTGAAAAATGTTAAAATTTTACATGCATCCTTTTAACTATAACAGCTGTAGTATTATTGCTTTAAATAATTTCTTGCCTTTTTTCTTACATAGTCATACTTATTTAATTTGTATGATAACTGGGAATCAACCACTTCTTCAGGAGTTTCTACACAATTATTTTTGATTCCAATCATTCTCCCCATTTCTTGAAAAGATAAGTAAGATAAGATTTTTTACGTCATTGTATTCGACCTACGCGAGACAATAATACGCAGAACCTTATAATAAAGAGCTTTACCTTCCTTTAATTTACTTTGATTAATTGCTTCCAAATCAAGAAGGACTCTTAAAACCATCCGTGGATCACGAGTTAATCCATTTAAGGGGGAGGCACTTACTTTTCTAGCAAAGTATATTTTAACTTATTTCACTTAATTATTCGAATTAATTTATGTTAGAAGTTTTAATGCTATCTCAAATCAATGTATAAGTTTGTGGATTTTTGTATTTGAGTAGTCCACTTGCAAACAGCGCCATGTAACATTTTACAAGCATTAATAAGATTAGCGATTGCGCCTGAT
Organism: Hyposmocoma kahamanoa; assembly: GCF_003589595.1. Classification (NCBI taxonomy): domain Eukaryota; kingdom Metazoa; phylum Arthropoda; class Insecta; order Lepidoptera; family Cosmopterigidae; genus Hyposmocoma; species Hyposmocoma kahamanoa. Next base: position 5,017,624 of record NW_020653344.1, read on the forward strand.
ATTTTTTGCCAAATTCATTTCATATCAAAAGTTCCAATTTTGTAAATTCTGTGTGCTTTGTTAGCGTTAATTGCTTTTATAATCTGAGCAACATTATGCGGTGTAGCTTTTCGATAGCGAATACTAACTTGACGGTAAGCTGTAAGAGGCGGTAGACAGAAGAAGGCCATTGCAATCCGGCACTATATTAGAAACACTCCTACTAAAAGCATTAGCAAAATTATTCGCAATCTCTAATGGTTTAATGATGTTACTTTTAAATGCATTAAATATAGTATCATCTTAACACAGCTCCTAACACAGGTCTTAATACTTTCATTAAATATATGTCTCAGATAATTTAAAAAAAATTACGAACTCTATTAACATTACAGTGCCTCGTAATAAAGTAACGTTCAAGGCTTGGATCACAACAGGCTTGTTCAGATGTGTCCGTAACAGAGATCGTATGCATATTAAGGTCAGATTAAATCCTAACAACGATATATTGGCAACCAGCCATAGAAAATATAGGAATTAATGTAACAATTTATTGAAAAAGCTCAAAAGACAGTACGAGAAGGATCAGTTGCTCATGGCGAGTAATAATTTAAAAAACCCAATAAATTATCCCCACTGAATTATTACTTGGTGACAGTACCCCTAAAATTGCAGTTAATAAAATTAATGACTTCTTTGTTACTATTGGCGGGAACCTGGCCGAAAGGTTTACATCGACACCTACAGATCTGCAAAATGTTTCTAATGGAGCATTACATTCATTTCTTATTTTATCTTGTGATTGTGAAGAAAAGGAACGTACCATTTTGCAGCTGAAAAGTGATTATTCTCCTGGATGGGACGGAATCAGTGCTAAAGTATTAAAAGCTATATCACACATAACATCAGTTACTCACTGATACCATTAATCGCTGTCTCACGGGTGGAGTGTTTCTGGATGCACTGAAGAGGTCCATAGTTTATCCCATATTTAAGGGGGGCGACAGAGGCTGTGTTAATAATTACAGACCAATTTCTATTCTTACGACACTTTCTAAAGTTTTCGATCGCATAATCAATAAAAGATTAACTAAACCGAACAGAAAAACTTACTTGCTAAAACTCAATATGGTTCCAGAACCGGGAAGTCTACAGATGATGCGGTACATGACTTTACTGACTTCGTATCAAAAAAAAAACCAAAAACAAAAATGTCTTGCACTGTTTCTTGATTTGGCAAAAGCTTTTGACACAGTCTCTTTACCCCACCTAATTCAAAAGCTATGTAACATGGGAATTAGAGGAGTACAACTATCTTTGTTCTCTGACTATCTGTGTAACAGATCACAGTGTGTGATCACTTCAGTGACTATGTACCAATTAAATATGGTGTACCGCAAGGTAGTATAATCGGTCCTACCCTCTTTCTTTGCTACATCAATGATCTTTGCCAACTAAATATAAATAACTGCAGAATCGCTTCCTATGCAGATGACACTACCCTCGCCTTTTGCGCTGACAGTTTTGAATGAGCTTCATTCCTTAGCTTAGAGCGGATTTGATATTGTTACTACTTGGTTTACTAGAAATTGCTTAACAATAAATGCGGAAAAAACTAAGTACGTTGTATTTACAATAAGAAACGCTGTTTCTTTGCCTATCCATATGCCCTTAATAGCGCATAAATGTTCTAATTCTTCAACTGGCATGTGTGACTGTCCTCTCATTACTTGTACCCAAAATATAAAATATCTTGGTGTTATATTTGACCACAACCTCAGATTCAATCGGCACATTCGCGAGGTTGCACAGACTAATTTACATCTTCAAACAGCTTCGTTATATTGCTGATAGCAGACTTATGAGAATGGTTTATCTAGCACTGGTGCAATCTATCATATCGTATTGCATTGCATCCTGTGGTGGAGCTACTAAGTCTGCGATGATGGAGTTGGACAGAGCGCAGAGTGTTGCTGAAAGTATGCTTATTTAAGCCGCGAAGATTTCCAACGGTGCAACTTTAACACGATGCAGATGTTCTCTCTGTTCGTCAAATTTGCATTCTGCACACTGTACTTCGACAACACTCCAATGTACGTATTGATAATTATATTAGAGTATCCACAGCTAGAAATCCTATGCAGTATGTAAGACAAATATGGTTAGTACTTCCTTTGCATCGAGGTTTTATCATTTTAGGAGTGGGAGATTGTACAATTTTATAAATAAAAAGTTTAATATAGTAAATGCATGTAAGAACGCAAACAAAAATAAAATAAATAATTGTTGAAGGTACGACGTAATTACGACGAAACCGAAAGAGTACTTGAAGTATTAACATAGTTGTAAAATATCTACTACCTAATAACTTGTCTCGCGGCTGGGCAAGCAAAAACACACACACACACACACACAACACACACACACACACACACACACACACACATACACACATCAGACATACATTTTGTTAATTGTTAAGCGCTTATGTTTTAAGTCATAGTTATTTCCGTGGTGGGGGGGGCCTGGAAGCTATAGGTTTCGACCTAGTTTAGATTCCAGCTTCCTCACAAACTATAATTAGCTAATACAACTAGTGCTTATTAATATATGTAACAAGAATTGTGTAGTTTGTGATGGTACAAATAAACTATTTTTCATTTTCATCTTCTTTACATTTTTTTATTCTTCCTGTAATTTTTTTGAGAATTTGCCATAGCTTCTAGTCATAGCATGTGGTCCGATGACACAGGTTTTACATTTTGTTGGGGGTCCGGAGACCCAAAATTACGACATCTGGCTATTCCTTATCTGTATTACTAAAGGATACATTGAGGGACCATGCCGCCATTGGGATAAATCTCAGCCAAAGATTCTCAAAATCTGGAACCTCTCGAGACGACGTGTAGAACGGAAAAGAAAGCCATCCGCCGAATTCCTCTTGCGAGAAATCTCCAACGAACAACGCCACAGGCAATCTACCGATTCATCCAGTTGAAGCTACCAAACCTTATCACCTAAACTCGCTAGTATACAGGGCGAAACCAGGTTTACGTACTTATGCTATAAAGAAAGTACTTGGCAAACTAATTCGCGGCGTTTGAAGTGGAAATAATAAAGAAAAGTTTATAATTTACAGGGAGCTCAACTACAAAGTGAAATCGAATCTATGGGTCGCAGCTCTAGTCTGCGTTGCCATTATAAAAAATTTTGCCAGTGTTGGCATTTTGAAAAAAAAATGTCAGAAAATAAAAGGTAGGTACTCATTCACGGCGTTGATTTTAAAGAAAGATCGTATGTCCAACAAGGAATAAATACGTGAATGGTTTAACTATATAGATTACACCAATACCATTGGGTTTCAACATTGACTTACAATTATACGGACGTCGGGTCCGCGCTAAAAAGTGTCCGAACTTATAGGGCGTTAAAATCGTATACAGAGCGTCATACACGCTTCAGTCTTCGTTTGTTTCTTCTGACAGCGAAGCAAGCAAAATTAGACAGTACTACGATGACATTACAATTTAAATTCAACGTTTTAGCTTTTTCATATTCCTTTACATGTCACTACGTTTAAATAGGTTGACTTGGGACATTTTTTTCGTGGTTTTTGTATTAGATCCGTCGTCCATTTATTTGTAAGTCAATGGGCTTCAAACTTAGAATCTAACATTTCAAACAATTTACTAATTATTTTGAAACTATAATGTCAAAGTGACAGTTTGTACATACATGGGTGAAAAGTACCAGGGAGAGAAGAGAAATTTTGTTTGTTTTAATTTGAAGAGATCTTTTTTTATAACATCAAGTGACGAGACGAACAAGTCGTTCGCCTGATGGTAAGCTACACGCCTGTCCATAACAGTTACACTGCCACTCAGAGCTTTAAATTGCAAAGATCTGAGGTTGTACCTACCACGGGCCTATCACCCTGAGACATAAGTTGACAAGTTCCATGTCCCTGTAAATTCACTAGCACCCTTACCCTTCAAAATAGCCTCGTCAATATAGCCTTATTAGGACTAGTCTAGATTAAATTGTTCAAGTTCTTAATGTCTTTTTTTGTTTTCTTTAAGTTTGCTTTTTGGGCTCTGGATGAGAAAATCGGGAACAATTATTTACAATTATTTTTTATTATTTTGAACCCATCTCTGCGGTTAAGTGGTAGAGAATGCGTAATGGCATTCACAACCCGCAATGGCAGGTTTACAACCCTCAGAAAACGCATGACCCAATCGATCAGTTTGGCCGACTATGGTCTAAACTCGCGCCTGGGAGTAGACCCGTGCCCAACAGTGGGATGTACAAAAGGGTCGATGACAAAAAAGCATGAAAATAAACTGCATCGCACGTGATTCATTTGAATGGTAGCCAGAAATTGTACGAACATTTTCTTTTACTTACGTTAACTGAGATAAATGATGTCAGTCTGTATTCACTGCTTTTGGTCCCTTTTTAGTGGCAATTCGGCGATGAAGTAAAGCTGCGCTATCTAGTCAGGATTTTCATTGTACTTGTTGAGATCTCGGACGTAATATTTATCAAAGTCAAATAATCATTTCTTCCATAGGTAAAATTTTTACACTTGAAAACGAATTTTTAAGTTACTGCTCGTTCATTACGCTGACGAGCAAGAAATTCTAGGGAATGCACTTTTCAAATAAACATAAATGCTATGGAATAAATACACTTTAAGTAATAATTGTGTGAAATCTAGACTCTTCTTGTCTTTCCATACTTCTTTATCTAAAATATACTCTTCAATTTTGTAATATGAATTTTCAACCAAAATATTCTTAATGTAAGTTTTAAACTTAGGAAATGGTAATCTTAATATATTCTCCGGAATCTTATTGTAAAAAGTGTACAGCTCCCCATAAAAGAATCGTTTACCTTAGTTAAACGAAATCGTTGTAGCATGAGTTTCGACTTAGTTTTAAGGTTAATGTTACGGATATCTTCTTTCTTAATTCTTCTTTGTATATTATTACACGTACTAATATAATAAAATAATAAAATACCCATAGAATTATAAAATTAATGTATTTTTACCTGCATCAACTGACAAGACAAACTAGTCGTTAGCTTATCGATAAGTGACAACTCTATCCGTAACAGTCCCACATCTTTCTACATAATATTTGTTTATAGTGGGCATGACATACGAAGGGAAGTATGTCATGTGACGAGAAGAGTGTTAGGTATGAATGTGGAGGGGAAAGGAAGGTCAAAGAAAAGATGGATGGATTTTGTGAAAGATGACATAAGAAAGGTGTGATTATGGAAATCACGGCTGATACGGGAGAGTGGAAGAAAAATAGAATAGAATAGAATAGAATAGAATAGACATTTATTGCAACGCCACAACACATAGATACAAAAAAAAATATATTGATACTACTTAGACAAGCAAAACAAAACAAAAAGACGTAATTAACAAAATTAAAATAAAATGAAATGACAAATACAACAATGACAATAACAAACAAATAGCAAAACAGAAAAATACTAAATATAACAACTACAAATGTTGTACTGTCATGTGTGCGGTTGTGGCGTACGCAAAAGGATTTCATTCAGCGGCTGTGGCATCCGCAATTGACTGTGGCGCTGGTTTTCAATGAGCCCTGAGCTGAGATGAGTGACGGACGTGTGTGTCGCAAAATAAAATAAACTAAAATAAACTGCTTAAATAATTGCGTATGTGTTCTTTGTACGTTGTGTTAATGCTGTGTGTTATATTATAGATCGCAAAAGTACTTAAATATAGCAAATATACATATATATATATATATATATATATATATAAATCTACCTACTGTGTGCGTTTATAGTGTGGTGACGTAATTACATAAAATTATACAACTCGTTCGCTCCGAGTTGAGTTAGACGAAAGATGCGCGGACTGACGCACGGGAGGGGTGGGGATGCTATTTGACAACCGGCACATCGCCGATCACACATTTGTATTGTTTAATGCAACTTACTCCGTTGCGTTGTGAACAAGTTTCGTCCTCCGTCGTCGTAGGTATTTACTACGCAAATACATGTTGTGCCGTCCCCATCTAGCGTGGGAAAAGGACAGGAAGAAGAAGAAGATTTGTTTATAGTGACCCTCTCTATCAATCTCTTGGTTATACGGGAAGGCCACTATAACCTGTGCAAGCACGCCCGCAAAGGGACCTTGTGACGGTGTGACCTCCTTACACCATCATCTCACCTCTTTGTATCGCCTCTCTCCGCTTGTACCCTATCATTTTTTATTTAACATGTATTTCAATTTGAAATTTAAATTGTTCCTTCTTCCTTCACTTTTTCATTTTGTTTTCGTACCACGGTCACTCCCAGCTCGACCGCCACAACAGTCGGAGCTGTTTCAAATTCCATTTACTAAAATCTTATTTTTGATTCTTTACCAAGTTATAATACAAAACATATAATACAACAGTCGGAGCAAAAGAATTATCAAAAATTTACTGCAGTAGTTTTTCGACCAAAAATTAAGCCATAAACCCGGATGTAATGGTGCCGCCCTTGAAACCCTGGCTATTACACGAATATAAATATTTGTACAGACGCTTTCTGGCGCTTACTGGCGCTTTTCAACCTTTCAAGTTAAGTTCTGACCCCAGATCAGCCCGTTTGCAAAAGGCTAGTGCCTTAGGTGAGCTGCCCCGGGTACACGTACATCACCCTTCCTATTTTCCAGATAGGTACCTGTAGGCCTCACTTCCCGTTGCTCATTGCGGTTGCCACCACAGACCACATTTTTTTTTCTTCCGTGGTTGCCACTGATGTAGTAGAGTAAATCACAAATATTTGAGGGGCACTGGCATTACGCCCGTCATCCTGAGGGTGTACACAGATCTGACGAATGGTCGTGAATGCGAAAGGTTCTTTGCCAAAGGCTGTTTGTGAAAAACTCGCGAGCTGCACACGTGTATTACTTAGTGCGATCTATTCGCGTGTAAGTTCTCACGCCAAAGAGACATAAAGTTGAGAAGTCCAATGTGCCTGTAGTTCCGTACTGGTGAAACCACAAGTTTTTTTAAACGACTTCAAAAAAAGGAGGAGGTTCTCAACTCGACTGAATTTTTTTTTGTATGTATGTTACGCGATAACTCCGTCATTTGTGAACCGATTTTGATGATTCTTTTTTTTTTTTGGAAAAAAAAGAGTGTACCTCAGTAGAGGTCCCATAATATTCCACATCTAAGGGTGGCAAACTAGGGGATGAATCCAGTTTCGGGCAAATAGATTTAATTACACATAATTTTGAGGTCAGTTTTTTAGTACTCTGTACTGTGATTATTGTGACACCAAGCGACTGGACGAACAAGTCGTGCGGCTGATGGCAAGTGACACGCCTGTCCTGCACGAATTTTTCTTTGTGTTCAATGTTTGTATTAATAAATAAAACAAACTAAATTTTTTTTAAAAATTATTTGTTAAATGAGACCAAATAAATATTGTTTCTTTCTTTCTTTCTAAATGAATATCATGGCTATTTTCATAGCGTTCCTTTTCAATCATCGGTGTTTTTTGAAACCGTGAAAACATACGTAATGAAATCTTTGCAGCTCCACTTTTTTTCTATTTTTCATTCCATCAATATTTCTTCGCAAAAACCTTTCACACCACTGGGTTCACCGGAACAAAGGGCTGCTTAAAGCACAGTGGACCTCGGTGAGCATTAAATCATTGTCGCATTCAGAAATAGGACGGATTAGGAAATGAAAAATGTTCCGGAATGAATTTCCTAGTCATGAAAAGGAAAATCGCCTTTACCATCACGTCTAGAAAGAAAATTCTTACAATGTCTATAGATTGATCCTTGAAGGAAAGATTTTAACAAACAACGTCAAAACGACCAATGAAAAATTGGTTGGCGATTTTTTTTATTAAGTGGATAGACAGTAATCCTAAATAAGTTGCATTTACGAAGTAAAAATAATCTAATTAAAACCTACATCCCGACTTAACTGACAGTGTTAAAGTTGTAGGTTTTAATAATTTTGTAACATAAAATAAAAAAAAATAAAAACGCACACACTCAACATAGCCCCACACTAGGGAAACCCTGTGTCGCGTGTGCCATGGACACACACATAGGCAAATTACAATTACAATAAAATTACAAATTACACCCAAACTCACGAGAGAAATAAATGTAGGCCATACACATATTCTCCCGGCCTGGGAATCGAACCCAGGACCTCTGCATGGCAGTCCGGCATGGTAACCGTTTGACCACCGAGGCAGTAATATATACGGACTAAGTGATTTTTTTTTATAATATCAAGTGACGGGATGGACCAGTCGAAGAAGAAAATTATGTTAGATAATAAGTTTGGGAGTGTTAAGCGTAGGTAGCTGAAATATTGAAAAGAAGCGTTTTCGACCATAAAATGTAAAACAAAAAGGGTCGTTCAGTTTCCCGTTCACTAATCTTTTAAGCATTATAAATCCCTATGTTTCAGAAATAAAGTCTATTAGAAGCTTCAAAAAGATCGTGACTAGCTTTTCATAGTTTTTGTTGCGTAATGAACTTACAAAACCTAACCACAAAGACATGTCACGTTTTTTTTTCTAGAAAACAATGCTGTTTTTTAAAGAACTGATTTTGCGGCTGTAATAACATTTTCATCACACTTGCTCGTAAACAGTGTCATGACATGCAGGCAAAGTCGACCGTAATTCGTCGGCTTTTTCATTACATTATCGCCTTATGGATTTTTTACGTCAAAATTAAGCAAAAAGTTTTTATGCTCGAAAAATGTCAACGCATATTTTGCATAAACTTGAAGTATAAAAAAAACTAATAAACATTTGCAATTTATCTATAATTTACTAAATTTATTTTGTGAATTCAAATTCTGCAGTATTTTTAGAATTTGAAAATTAGTTATTTTAAATTTAATACATTGTGGGTGCATGTGTCTGTGCCTTCTTTTATCATATTTTAGTCCGAGTTGAATTTATTATCTATGGAAGAATAGCTAAAAAAAAAACCTTCCATTTGCAAAATCCGGAAATGTGTTGTGAAGCGATATTTATTCATACAAGAAATAAATTATCGTCGTATGCGCTCCTCCTACCGCAAAACGGCGGCTATTTCGTTTCGCAAATTAGAAAAGTATTCAGTTTAAATACAAGTTTTTATAAATAAAAATTATTATTCTGCATTGCTAAATAAATACCCTCCGTATTACCAGCAAAAACATCTCTAATAAAATATAGTAATACACCGCAAATCCTGCAATTAAAAAGCACTAATGAAATTTTTGGTATACTTGGATTAATATGATAATATTCCGTTTGAGTGGTTCTAACGTTTACCATGAAATTACTCATTAAAGTATAGTTTATAAACATTTATATTCAGGGTAAACTTAAAAAACGCTACTTACGGTATGTTTTCAATAAATAAACACCGAAATCACCAGCCCAAACAATAACACACACGACTGTCGTGACGTATTTTTGAACTTGTTTATTTTTTTAAATGACAGATCCAGGAATTAAAAACTTTATGGTTTGCTAGAGTAGTTACCGAAATAGCAATTAATATTAGTTCTTTTACCTGTTATAACTTCGATATCCGATAAATCGGTATAAAATCATCACCGGCACCTCTAGGTATGGTATGCGTCTACGGCTGCATGTATCGCGTGAGCGGGTAGTATAGACTCTTAAGCAACTTACATTGCTTTTTTCCCCGTGGTTTTAACAAATAAACGAATCGTCAACTATAAGATTATCACCGTAGCTACGTGTCGTCATGTAGGTACGTGTTTTTTTGTGCATTGGTATGTTTTGAAAGGATGTTTTCTAACCTATGCAGCAGTAGAGGGTGGAATTATCATATAGAGTGAAAATCACGTGAGCACGTGTAATCTGTATAGGTACTAGATGGCTGCGGTTAAAAAATTGAAGTTGACAGGTGCCACCCTTTTACTCGCAAAGTATATTCAAACACGCTTGTATAGAGGCTTTGAAGGCTTTTAAAAAAAACGTTAACAAGAAGTATCAATACTCGTAAAGTATTTTTTTTATTCAAGGGAAACAAATACTCATAAAACAGGTAAGTGAGACAATACCAGATAATAAAACGTAATACATCGATTAGAACAATTAGACCTGGAGTTCCACAATAGCAAGCGAGTATGGTATGATAGCCAACAACTAGACGCATAAAACGCCTTCGATTGGAGCATAGCAAAATTAACCATTAAAATAATTGCTCCTTATAAAATTTAGGCGCTGTTTATAAAAATAAGTCTTCATGAGTGAACAGCCACCATTAGAGCTGGAATATTTTCTTCAATATTAATAGAGAACACTACTGAGGTACCAACAAAAAAAGAATCATTGAAGTAACATACATACATAATATACAGTATATACATAACATAGTATCCGAGAAACTCCTCGGTTTTTGAAGTCGGTTAAAAATGAGTGGAACAGAGGAGAAATGATGCTGCTTGACTCTCATTTTAAAGATAGCTAATTATTTACTATCATGTACAGTAATGGGAAGTGCCTTCCAAATTCTGACCGCATAAACCGACTTATCCGAAGAACAAAGTCCGATGTAATTATATAGCGACAAGAGAATAAGTACGTTACGAGAATAATTTCGTTATTCAAAGTAAGGCCTATTTAAATGTGTTTTGAGAATTTACATATGTTAGTTCAATAATAATATAAATGTAAAAATTCGTTTCGGAAACATAAAATCGGACAACGGTCGATCTAACATCCACAGCGAAGAAGAACGAACGAAATGTACTATGTCCTGAGAACAAGTAGTTTTGCACATAGACCTTTGTTCTACGGATGAGTCGAAACAGTAAAGAAGTGAGAATAATATAGAAATCCAAAGAGCACCTACAGAAACCATTTTTAGAGTAGTTTGTTCTGTTAAATTTGCACAAGAAGGTAGCCTTAGAACGCAAGGAAGTATATGCTGGAACTCTTAAGTAATTTTTTTGTAATAATTCTAGTGAGTAGATGTTGTTATGAAATTACTGAGTTAAACTCAAAAAGTTTAGCAGGGTATTTTTCAGATTCGTTTTCATTACTTTATTTCAGTGGCAATATTATCGTGAAATATTAAATAATATTTCAATATACTACATTCGAATAATAAAAAATACTTCATGGTAATCTAGAATATTTATCATCATCGTCATGTCAGGCAGAAGATGTCCACTTCTGAACATAGTCCTCCCCCAAAGATTTCCAGACCAGCCGATCGGACGCAACGTGCATCCATCGGTTACTCGCCGCTCTTACCAGGTCATCTGTTCATCTAGCAGGGAGCCATCTCACTGAACGCCTTCCTGACTTTCGTTCTTCTACGGATCTCCTCATTTCTGATTCGATCACGTAGAGAAATGCTTCAAAGCTCGTTGAGTGACTTTGACCTTTTTTATGAGGCCCATAGTAAGTAACTACGACTCAGAGCCGTTTGAATAGTTAAATAATTAAAAATTGCAACTGAAGTTACATAAAGAAAACTGACCTGCAATTTACCCAATAGCAGTAGAAGTTCTTGTGAAAGATTACGTCCAGGGTATTTTTATGCCGCCAAGAAGTAATGTGTGCCTTACTGCGTTCCGGTTTTGAAGGCTGGTGATGAAATTATCGGCTCCTGGGACTAGTTAACTTATGTTTTAGGGTGACGGCCACAGTGGCAGTGCTCTACGGATCTTTGCGATTTAAAGCTCTGAGTGGCACTGCAACTGTTATGGATAAGCATGTCCCTTATCACCAGGCTCACGACTAGGTCGTCCCGTCTAAGTATGATAAAAAAATTCTGAGAGTTTGATAATTAAAAAAAAATCCGCAAACCTTAAACTTTTGTACATAATAAGAATATTAATAATATAATCATTACTTACAATTTTTTATTTTTTATTTTAGCATTACAATTTTTGAATTAGTTTATTTGTTTGTCATATGGTATAATAGAAAATATGACAAAAATTGTGTCTTGTTGTTATAAAACTGTAATTGACTACAACAATAAAAGAAATGTAATAAATAACAATTTTGCAAGTTTACTATGTCAAGAATGATATTATAGTGTGTTGTGGAAAATTGCTTTATTCACAATTAATGAAAAAAGAAGTTTAAAACACATGTAACAATTAGTTTGGAACAAGTTTAATTTTTGATAGTGGAAGGCCTGGTGAAGTAATATATAAAATAGAAGTGATAAATATAATCCATACTGCCTTCGTGGCCGAACGGTTATCATACCGGACTACCATGCATAGGTCTCAGGTTCGATTCCCGGACCGGGAGAAATATTTGTATGGTCTACATTTATTGCTCTCGTGAGTTTGAGTGTACCTAATTTGTGCGGGGCTATGTTGAGTGTGTGCGTTAAGAAAAAAAAATACCCACCCACGTGTACATATTTGTGGTGTTGAAATTTGATTGTTAGGTTAAAAACGCCTGTCTGTCGAGAACGAGCAATAATCGTTTTCGATATGTAGTACTTTACTTTACTGCAGGCGACAACAACTTTAGATGGGTTCCAAGTTTCTTGGAAGTTCTGAATAAATACATACAGTGGCGCATTACAGTGAGGTTTAACTTTTATTACTACGGAATGAAGTGTCATACACGTTTTATTTATTATATATACAGTTCTATTTACATTTCGTGATGCCTGAGATGTTTGTAGAATAGATAGAATAGATGTGTGTTGAAAAAAACTCAACTTCGGGAGTCTTATATTTTAGGACTCTAGTCTAATGACAAGACTATAAAGACAGACACTCTATTGCACGATGTATTACGATCTTATCGAGTTAGTCCGAATGCATTCGAGTTCGATATTAATACTCGAGTCCATTATGCGGTTGAGTCTGTTTATGTACGAGTCGCGCCCAAATCTTGCAAGTGTGCAAGTCTTGCAAATCTTTGGTGTGGTGTTAGAATTTTTTTTATTTCAAGTAAATAAGAAATATTTTTGTTTGACATTTTTATCATTTAATTTAAAATAGCTTTTTTTTATTATAGTATTGTAACTAAAGTCTAAAAAATACTCGAGTCGTACTCGAGTATTTTTTAGACTTTAGTCCAAGCTTAAATGAGTCGCGATCGACTTGACTCTGGATTCACGAGTTGTTAAGGCTACTGGACCGTGCAAAATTGAGTATTGTTTATAAATGTGGACTCTCGGACTCGAGATTTTTACAACACTATTGTAGAGACACAATTTTAAAAGTACTTGTAGTTGTAGTTGCATATAATTTATATTTCAGTAATTTTCAGATAAGTTTTTTGTACTCAATTTTGGTGACAATTTTTATTATTTAATTACTCGAATATTAAATAATACTTCATGATGATATTCTATAAATATTTAAATAAAAAGAAATTGTTACCAAAATTGAGTACAAAAAACCTAACTGAAAATTACACATGTCACAAACTGGACCCTGGAGTGTTTTTGAAAGATGAGTTCAAAATAATAAACTTTCTCTTACGTCACAGTATATTTATGAAAATGTAAAATTTTCATGAAAAATAGTGATAGGTACAGATATGGCAATACGAGGGATGAAAACTGTCTTTGACAGCCGTATTCGCAAAGTTACAATGTAAACGTTTGTGAAATAAGTACTTAATAAGATTCCGAGAATTCTACGAGGTGTAACACTATACTGAAATAAAAACTTTATACCAAAACTTAAAACAGTTTTAGCGTACTGGTTCGACAAAAATCAGTGGTAAGATACCTGTTTAGATCGTTCAGTTTGTAGCAACCTCCAATGGTGGCACTTCACATTGCTATTTGTATTTGCGTATTTATATATATTTGGTTAACAATCACCATGTGTAGATAGCATGTGTGACAAAGTATAGTCTTGTTTGCCTATTAGACAAATACAGCAAGTACCAAACTCGCGTTACCGCGCGCTGGGCGGTTTCACGCGCATATCAAAGGAGCCAAATAAGGTTACCTATCAGTATTCCGAAATGACATTTTCCAGAAATAACGTTTGGTCGAAATTTTATAACCTCGAAACTAATTTTGAGAGGAAATGTTTTTTCTTTTAAACCTAACTTAACCGAACTTAATCGTGTCTTTGCGATAAACGGATTTCGGTTTTCGGTGTATTGAAAATTCGAACAAACATTATTTCGGACAAAAAAATTTCGAGCTTGTGATAAATTACCGCCAAATAGGCAAATACGCAAGAAAACCGTCCACGCTAATGTTGCTCAAAATCAGTCTTGTTCTTACAGTCCAAGACCAGGTCTATCGACGCGAGATCAAGACCAAACCTGGATTTTGTCTCTTCTTGGTCTTACATTAGGCAACACTAGTCAACGCTATGGTCATATTCATTATTTTAACTCCTTATTTAGATCCACGTATAGACGGTCATGTTTGTCTCTGTACTCAGGTCACAAAGACCCATAAATACATACCTTACAGACTAACATACATAATAAATATAATACACTTCCTCTTCACCATCTTTGTGAAGCCGTCCTCATCGCACCGGTCCGTCTGCCTCTGTGGTTCTGCAAATTGAGAGACAGGAAGATTGTTTTTGCTCTTAGCCGATTGCCGCCGCTCTAGTTTCGAAGTGGCGGGTCGGCTGGTACAAGCGGCTCCAGCGGCGTATGCACGTGCAGGGGCTGACATGCACACGTGTGACGTTTCGGTTTAAGATGACGTGTTTGAGAAAGTAAGACGACGATAAGTTGACTTTCCGTGTGCCTGCAATTTCACCAACACCTTCGAAAACGGAACCCAGTAATTAAAAAAATTACTGCTTGTCGGCAGAAATAGGTAAGTTGGCAGTAGTTCCCTGGACGAACTCTTTCATAAGGAGGTTATACTGCTACTGTGTTTTGGATAGCGCCCCAGAATTGCGTTGCTCTGGTATTCTGGTGCTATGGTGGTATCATAGTACAGGGAATTTCCTAGTTAAGGACCAGGTTTCTCTGTTTGTCTGTGTGGTACATTATTATTATAAAGAAATATATTCAGATCAACTCGTGTATTCGGATACAAATTGAGACGAATAATTATGAGATTCAATGTGAGATGTAAGCGCACATAATTTACATATCTAAACGAATTAAGTATAACTTTGTAAACACAACTTTAGTTACCGACAGCTGTCAAGTTTGGTTCGGTCGTGATTGTGTTAGTTTAGAGTCAAACAAACTTGGTAGTTAACTGCCGTCATTAGATTTACTGCGTAGTCTTTCATTGTAGTTTGCCAAGATGTTATTATAATAATTTCAGTACAGAGTATTAAAATAATTGACCTTAAAAGTACGTGGAATTACACATAATTACCAAGTTTTATTGAAATCGGTTATCGGAAAGAAACCCGGATTCATCCCCTAGTTCGCCACTATACGGGACTTGACACAGAGAATAAAAAACCAGTTCTCACTACTCTAATTATATTGAGAGAGAAAAACGCCTTGAATTAAAGAATAGCAAAATCAACCATTAAAATAATTGCACCATAAACTAAAATTTAGGCGCTATTTATAAAAATGAATCTTCAGGCGTGAACAGCCACCCTTAGAGGTGGATAATTTTCTTCAAAATTATATGGGACCACTATGGAGGTACCTTATTTCTAACAAAAAAATAATCATGAAAATCGGCTCTCAAATTCCGGAGTTATCGCGGAAAAAAAAGCATACAGTCGAATTGAGAACCTCCTCCTTTTTTGAAGTCGGTTAAAAACGTTCGTTAAATGTGTTTGTTGGTTATACTGATAAAGTAATGATGACCTAATTTATTAATACAAAGATCGAACACAAAGAAAAAATCCTTACAGACAGAAAGAAAAAACTTTCATACATTTCGCACAGGTGGCGCTACGGCGAAAAATCCTTTAAAATCTAAAACAAAGACAAACGCATGGAAAAATTCATAAGCATACCTTATGCATTGATTCGATTTGTAATTCTGTTGGAGCGGTCGCCCGGAAGATCGAAGAAATTTTTCTTTATGTTTATTTTTTATATTAATAATTATAACAAAGCACTCGTACAATAATTTTATAAAAAATAAGTGAATGTCATGGTAGTAAAACGTCATAAATATTCATTACCATCAATATTATAATAATGACTTCTTTATCATCATTATCAATCCGTTACACGTTCCGCTGCTGTTTACGGATCTTCTCCAAGTTTAAGGTCATATTCCGCAACACTAGTCCAATGGTTAGCGAGAGATATTGTTACTAAGTCTTAACAAATATACGCAATTTAGAAATTAAAGCCTTAGGTAAAGGGCATCGAACCGTCGACCTCTTGAACGAGAGGCAACCCTTCTTTCACTGAGCCATCTCCGCTATAAACATAGCTACTTGAATAGAAAACCACGGTGGGACTCATACATATTATCTAAACCTATGGATACCTCACGTGTTGAAGTCGAATTATTGCTAACATGTTTCGAACCAGTCAGAGGTCCTTAACTATAAGTTTCCGCGGCGCACACACACACGCACACATAATTTTTCTTTAATATTCTTTATCCTATCTATTCTCTCTCCGTTATTCACTTGATATGTTTATACTGTGCGCGGGGTAGGTGCCTGGAGACCTATTATTACAGGCAAGGCCTAGTTAAAGTTTCAGTCTCCCACAACTGTGACTGATATTTAAGTGCCTGATAGTTAATATATACATTGTATCTTTTTGTGTAGAAATGAACGATTTTGTATCGTTATTGTATTGTAATTACACTTTTGTACGAATCTAAGTCTGAAATATTTTTGTTTTTATAAAAAAAAGGTCGCACATGATCTGTATCTCACCTGATCGAAAGTGACGATGAGGTCGACAATGTAGCATGCACAACTAAATAATGCCTATTCACTCTCACCTTAAAAATGCTCAAGTACATATCGTTCATGGAATAAGCCTGCAGGCAGGGAATTCCACTTCAAAGCCGTTAACCATATGTGGAAGTGAATCTACTACATTAATTTGCCATTTAAATGAACGTCCTAAGAAATATCAAATTAAGTACGTACGTTCCTTCAAAGTAGTATGTAAGTACATACTTATTCCAAGTGTGACATGAAACTTTCTCAATGATATCCATGGCGGTTAGAATCATGTTGGCAGCACGCGTTCATATTAAACTTTTCCAATTTCACGCGAGTATCTCAATTGCCATTCAAGAAGTGTTCACGTATGCCTTCATGCCCTGCCCTCTTTTAATGGCGCTGACAATATTTCAAGGACGTGTTGTCTAAGTAAAAACTCTTATTATTATATAGAACTAAAATCGACCTGTTCCGTAATTACTAGCCGTAGTAATTAAAATGGTAGTAAACAAGCTCATTGTGGAAGAGTTTGTCCGGGGAACTATTGCCAGGGAAGTAGGGGACACCGGGGCTGAACGTTCCGATTTTCAAATAAGTTGAAGTTTTACACTGAAAATGAAGGATTTTTTCAATATGTGGAAATATTGAACAAATGTTTATCGCTTTTTGTAATAGTATAGTCACTTCTACTCATATCTCAATAGTCTTTTTCATAGAGACAAATTTCGCAGCGGAACATTCAGCCCCGCTTTGGGGCGCGTTGTTCCGCCATTGAGGCAAATTGTTCCGCCTTGATTATGACAGGATAACAAAGATTTTCTTAAATATAACAACCTCTTTTATAATTGTATGTATGTGATGTTTATATTATGCACAACTAACTTAAAAAAAAAAACTACATTCTTATTCATAAGTAATATTATTCATTGCTCATTTCTTAATCTGAATCACAGTTGAGACACACATAAGTGATTCTATCATCTTGTCTAAATATTTAACATGAGCCCGTTTGTAGTTTCGCATTCTTATACATGAAGTTAAATTATAGGAAGTGAAATTGGTCCAAATAAAAATTATATTAAATGAACGGTACTTATATGTTTTGAAATTAGTTTATTTAATTTTCGTGTAAATGAGGCGCACCCAAGAGCAGGCTGTTTTCAGTTGCACCTTTCGGTTAGATACCATCCACTAGAAATTCATTAATATTATAATAACATTTTTTAACATTAACATCACCAAAAAACAAACTTACGATAGTACTGATAATTCAGAGTTATTACAATTGGGTCACTTTGCATATAAAACAATCTAAAATGCCTATATAGTTGTACATGATGGTAAGATATTTTTTATATACCGGAGGTCAGGGTCAGCCATTAGGCTTGACTACGATTACTAAGGATTGGAGCCCAGTGAGTCGCACGGAACAGCACCGCACTCCTACTAAGGACCTATTTTCTGTTGCGAAGATTTTGTGCGACGTAATCGTATTATTGTCGCTTGCTTATCTACCGCATTACAGGATATTTCTTTATATCCACGTAAGCGGGCATGATAGATTGAAAAAAATGAAGTGTCAGTACTTAATAATAGTTTTTTATAATGTCAAGTAACGAAACGAATGTAAGCTGTGCGGTGCGCCTGATGGTAAGCTACACATCTCTCCATAACAGTTGCAGTGCCACACAGTTGACTTTAAATCGCAAAGATCTGAGAGGCACTGCCACTGCGCCTGTCACCCTGAGATATTAGTTGACAAGTCCCATGTGCCTGTAATTTCACCAGCACTTCCAAAACCTTCAAAACCGGAACACAGTAATGCCGACATTATTGCTCGGCGGTAGCAATATGTAAGGTGGCAGTACTTCCCTGGACGAACTCTTTCACAAGAAGCTTTTCTCCTACTGAAAAAAATCAAAATGATTGAATTCTTGACAATATTCGTAATTTGTTTCTTAGTTGAGGTGTGAGTGGAAAGAAACTAAACAATCCCACTTCTAAGTTCCTTCAAACAATTTAATTCAAACTTGACCTATATGACTCGGGCAGGTCTTGTCTGAAACAACCAAGTATATAAGTACTTTATAACAAATACAAGTAGTTATAGCTTTAACATTGTCTCTATTCCCATTGTTTCGTTACTTGGTAGCATAAAAATAATATTGGACTGATTGCAGTTCGTTTGGCTGGGCCTAACTTCATCGGCGAAGCCAAAGCGCACAGATTTCGCTGTCTAGGCCATTTAGAAAGGATGGGAGAGGATAGAAACGTGAAGAGAGCCTATTTGGGTTCGACCTACTGGACGAAGACCCGTTGGTCGTCTCACGTGTCGCAGGAGCGACACTGTGGAGGCGGACCTGCGCGAGCTACAAGCCATCAATTGACGAGAGATTGCACAGGATCGAAGAAAGTTTCACTTTGGGTCGCTGAGCTCGCGGGTTAAGTAAGTAAGTGATTGCAGTTCAGCGCAGCCAAGAAATATCTAAAGAAAATGTATTATTTATTTTTTACATAGCCAACATGTTACTATAAATAGTTTTCGTGACCTTTCCTTTCATCTTACTATGCTTGGCTTTTATGGTAATAGAAGTAATAATAGGTACCCTTTACAACTCTCCCTTATTCAAGGATTTCACAAAGGAGCATTTAGACGATTGGCGTCTAAATGCACCGAGCCGACAGTCCAACGCAGTTACTAGTAGATTTTAAAATGGGTCATTGAACTCGTCCTTTTAGTTCACAAAGTTTAGAATACAACGCAAAAGGTAAATTTACACAGTCTAGAACACCTCCGAAAAAGTTATTAAGTTACATTAATAAATAAAAATGTAAAGAACGAGCAATTTATCATTTGTGTCCCGTTTCACGTCAAATGAGTTAGGTAATTAAATAAAGACTCAAAGTTAAATTATTTATTTCATAGGTATAACAAATTTACATTTGAAAACGTCATTTTATAAGCCACTGTTCTGCTCGTTCACTGTGCAAGAAACTTTAGGGATTGCTCTTTTCAAATTGTTGTGGTATAAAAAGTACTGAATCAAATTCGTGTGGAATCTAAAGTCATGTCGTCTTTCCATACTTTATCTAACATGTAGTCTTCAATTTTGTAATATGGATTTTCAATTAAAATATTTTTGATATGGGTTTTACTTAAACTTTAAACTTAGGAAATGATAATCTTAATACATGTTCCACAAATAAATTCTGAAAATCTTAGAGGTGCAAGCCCGGATTCAAATAAACGACTGTCTTCTTGAGAGGCGGAAGGTCAAACCATTAGTCTGTCACGGCTAAATAAATAAACTTTGACTATAAACCGTGAAATAACAATAATCTATATTGCACCATCTTTCTAATTGGAGAGTTCTTAGCTATGAACTTGGGCATCTACGTTTTATTAAGATTTCAGTGATTATACTCGTCCTGTTCATTCACTTAAGGCCATCTATCTAAATAAGGAATTGTTATAGTCGTTTAAACTTATTGTACTTTAATTAGTTTAAAGCAACTTCAAAATCCACCCGGTTGTTGCAATGTTCTCGAATATTTTACGACATTGACAATGAAAAATATATCCGAGTATAATTCGCATCGCTCTCATTCGTGTCAAACTTTTAAGCCACGTTTATGATTAAATCTTGTTTAAGTAAATGACTTAAGTAAGCATTTTTGTTTTGCTAACCAATACCATAGTACAATAAAACAAGTATGGTAATTTCATACAAATGTACCACCGCGACATGTATATATATATATATATATATATATATGTATATATACTTAAAACTCTACGCAAAATTGATTTAACCCTAGAAAGATAATTTGATGACAAGTTAATGTGCGACAAATGTAAAAAACCCCATTTGCGCAAAGCTCATTATCACAGACAAAAAAAAATATACACACAATCAAAATTATGTGTACTTAAACTGTCACACGCTGAATCGACGTATGGTTATCTTTAACGTACTATAAAATATGGTTATCTTTCTAGGGTTAATGATAAAAATTACGGATAAATTGGAGATGGCGTTGCAAGTTAACAATGTATACCATTGAATATGTAAAATAGAAAAGTAAATAAAATATGACAAACGCACATTGTTCTTGGATCTCCATTAGAAGAAACAGCACAAAGAATAAAATTCCGAGAAATACACAATAGCAAAAATACCTTGCTAAAGAGTCACCGATAACAGTGCGGTTGCAGCGTAACGATGCGTTCACTTCCGAGATCAAGAAGTAAGTGACAAATAAACAAAAAGGTAATCTATTTATTGTATTTAGAGCCTTGTTTATCGGTTTATTGAAATGTATACATATATTAAAGATTTGCCGGTACTCATTTTCTTAAATTATGACCTATGAAGCAGCCCAGTGCGCCGCGCGCTGTATATTATGGAGGCACACATTCACATTATCTCGCAGTGCACGTAGTAACTATTAAGTAGCCTGTGGCAGTGCACTCTCGTCGATAACACGCTCTATTAATTATAGAACTGCAGCGCTCCTTCAAAGTTTAAAAAATGACATCAAATAAATAATGCACACTCTCATAGCCCCGTACTAGGGACACCCTGTATTGCGGGTGCCGTGGACATTACACCCAAACTCACGAAAGAAATAAATGTAGTTTATACAAATATTTCTTCCGGCCCGGGAATATAACCCAGGAGCGTGGAACTGCAGCGTAGTAACCGTTCGACAACGGAGGCTGTTACTTAAGAACTGTTCAGCATTTCAATTCTATTTAACTGTCTCCGTGGCCGAACGGTTACCATGTCGGACTGCCACGCTGCCACGCGGAGGTCACAGGTTCGATTCCCGGGTTGGGAGAATTTTTTTTAAAAGTATCAAGTGACGGGACGAACAAGTCGCACGATTCCCGCCTTATGATTCGCTACACGCCTGTCCATAACTTTAAATCGCAAAGACCTGGGGGCACTGCCGCTACGCCCGTCTTTTTTTTTCTTTTTTTTTATGAAGGATATTTTGCAGTTGGCCGCTGATGGCTTTGACTGCGCCACCGGAGAAAAGGGCGAGCTGAAGGCTCATAACCCCTGCTACGTCGGTCACCCTGAGATATAAGTTGACAAGTCCCACGTGCCTGTAATTTCACTAGCCTTTGTGTGTTATATTTTATTTATTTTATTTATTTATTTATTTTATTTTATTTGGGGAGCTTACAGCTACTTTTACAAATTACATATCTAAGTATGCAAAGAAATGCCAATTAAAAGCTTCCACATATATACAGAAAAATTATAAACTAAACTACTTTCAAATCAACTATGCTAACTAACTTAAGACACATCTAATTTCAAATTCACATTACAAATTAGAAATGAACTTTTGGGTCAACATAGATTTGACTTCCAGAACGCTGTCGCAGAATAAATCCATGTTGAGGTCATCATTGAGTACATTGAATAGTGCTAACGTTCTTGGCAAATAACTATTTTTTCTATAATTAGTTCGACTAATTGGAACATGGAGCAACTCCCGCCTACGCAATTTCCTAACTGGAATTTTAAATTCAACCTTGCTGAGGAGCTCAGGACAATCAATTCTACCTTGTGCTATATTCAATAAATAACAAATATCACACATATTTCTCCGCAGATGCAATGGTAACAGGTGGAGCTTTACACATCGGTGTACGTAGTCCACTTCAGGTAATTTAAATTTAAAACTTAAAAATCTAGTAAATTTAGCTTGTATTTTTTCAATTTTATTAGAGTAAATTTCATAAAATGGATTCCAAATTTGGGACGCATATTCTAGATGCGAACGGACATACGTACAGTATAAAATTTTAAGGGTTTTCATCTTCCTAAAACTACCCGAGACTCGGATAATAAATCCTAAGGCTTTATGTGCCTTATCACATATGCGAGAAATATGGTCATCAAACAATAATTTGTTATCATGTGTCACTCCTAAATCTCTCCCAAGGTTGTTGCCAATAAGACTCAATTTTTTTATTTTGTAAACATGTTTAAAAATATTTTTCTTACGAGTAAAATTGATATAGAAACATTTAGAAACATTTAAATCCAGTTTATTGGCAGCGCAATATAAGTCCAGCCTCTCCAGATCCGCTTGTAAAAGCATCGCGTCCGAGATATCATTAACAACTCTGAAAATTTTCATGTCATCAGCAAATAATAGAAATTTTGAATGTAAAAAACACGAACCGACATCATTGATGAATATGACAAATAAAAGAGGACCTAATAAAGAACCCTGGGGAACACCGGATGGAATGCTTACCCATGAGGAAGCAAAACCATTAAGTACTACTGACTGGGACCTAAGTAAAACATATGACGTGAACCATCGGTACAGATCACCACTTATACCGAGAGATAATAACTTAGACAATAGGATATTATGATCAATACGATCGAATGCTTTGCTGTAATCCGTATATATGGTATCGACCTGATTACCCGCATCCATATTATTGGTAAGGAACTCGTTGAATAAGATTAGATTCGAAACCGTGGATCTACCCCTGAGAAAGCCGTGTTGTTGTGATATAAAACTTGACTTAACGGACTCATACAGTTGATTAAAAACTACACGTTCTAATATTTTAGCGAGTAGACATAGTTTGGATATAGGCCTATAGTTCTCAATATCAGTTCTGGATCCTTTTTTATGAATGGGTGTAATAAAGGCCGATTTCCACAATAAGGGCATAATACCTTCTCTGAGCGACCTTTTAAATAAAATGGTCACTGGTGCAGAGAGCTCATGGGCACAATTAATTAAAAACGTAGCGGGTAAGGTGTCAGGACCTGCCGACTTATTACGGTCGAGACCTTTAAGAAGTGAGTAAACCTGCGTGCTTGAAACCTCAATTGAGGACAAACCGCATGAGACAGAAGGCATATCGTTGTGTGATGGAGCACTAGAGGATGAAGAGTTAGGATCCGAGTCCAAGAAAGTAGAACTAAAATAGACGGAGAAAAGTTCACAAATACCCTCACCTGTATCTGCAGAACGATTTGAATATTTCATAGTAGCCGGGTAGGAACTACTACCTCTCATACGTTTAATGTACGACCAAAATAGTTTCGGATTACTAGTGATTGCAGACTCTATGGTACATATATAATTTTTATAGCATTTTTCTTCCACCATCCTAGCCCTATCACGCAACAAATAAAAAGTTAGTTGGTCAGATATATTACCATAAACTTTGAATTTTTTTAAAAACTTATATTTTTCTTTTATAATTTTTATTAAAGCAGAGTTATACCAAGGAGGATACCTACTGTCCCTAATCTGGCGTTTGGGTACATATTGTTCACGAAGTTGGTACACAACATCGTAAAAGACTTTAGTGGCATCCTCTACATTGCCTGTGTTTAAAATTAATGA
Organism: Hyposmocoma kahamanoa; assembly: GCF_003589595.1. Taxonomy (NCBI): domain Eukaryota; kingdom Metazoa; phylum Arthropoda; class Insecta; order Lepidoptera; family Cosmopterigidae; genus Hyposmocoma; species Hyposmocoma kahamanoa. The sequence continues at coordinate 5,041,839 of NW_020653344.1, forward strand.
CCAATTAGTTTTTGATAGACATTGGCAAATTTTGTCATAATCACCATGATGATAAGAAAAAATAGTACGTTTTTCGATTGTTAAGGAATCCAATTCAATAAAGGATGGCTGAATGATCAAAGTAGGATGATATCCGTCCTCCCTTACAAGCGGATCGGGGCACACTGTTACTGAGACATAGTCATTACACAGAACAAGATCTAAAACCCTGTCATACTTATTTTTATTATTATTAAATTGTTGCAAATTGCATTCGCTTAAAACATCAATAAAGTCTAAAATGCAAGTATTTGTTACATTTATTGGTTGAAGACCAATCTCGGAGGGTAACCATAAAATATCACTCATATTAAAGTCACCTACCACGAGAAATTTATCTAATTTGTTACTTTGCATAACATTCAAAAGCTTATTATAAAAGTTAATTAATTGAACAAAGAAAGTATTTCCCCCATTTTGTTCGCATAAATATAGCACACACAAATGAAGTTTAGTAATGAGATTACGTCTAGAACTACGAAGAGTTATGGTTACCCAGATATCCTCGGCACTGGATTGCCAGTCAACGTTATACATCGACAAAAGTTGTCGCTGCACAGCTGTCAAAACACCCCCACCCATAGATTGACCAGTGAGTGTGTAGTCACGATCTCGCCGAAATACCAGATACCTATCATCGAATAATTCACTATCTGATATACTGTCCACTAACCAGGTCTCAGTCAGCAAAACAATGTCAAAGTTATTCATAATTAAGTTACGTAAAAAAGTTGTTGTTTTTGTCCTGAGCCCTCTGCAATTCTGATAATAAATTATAGGATTAGCCATTGCAAATGATTAAAATAACTTTTAAAATATGAAATAAATATAAAGAAAAATAAGTACCTTCACAATAGGCGAGTCTTGCTCCAAGCTCAAGACGTATACAAAAAATAACATGCCGCAATAAAAATAGAAAATAACGAATAAAATAATTGAACAAAACGAGAGTAGAAAAATAAAACATGCGTATTCCAAACTCACTATCGGCGTGGATAGGACGGTCGTTAGCTAATGATCGCACACAAAAAACACAATGAACAAAAGCGCAACAAAGTTGCAAACAAAAGAATTCCACGAGGCAACAAGTGGTTTTAAAACTGTTAAAGTAACTTACTCTTGGTAAATAAAAGTACACAAGTAGTAACTTCATAAAATAGCTATACATATGATTACCATATGTTATTGAATCTTTTGCAAGTCTCTCTCGTTTTTTATTGCTATCACCTTTGACTGCGAATCCCTTCTGGTAAAAATTTTTGAATTCTTCACCCATACAAACTCGAATTCATTTTCCTTTGCCAACTGCTTAGCCTTCGTTAACAATGCTTTATTCTGAATTGTTAGATGGTCGTTAATATAGATTCGATTAGTTCCTTCTAGATTAATATCTGCAGGGCAAAGGGACTTAAGAGAACGCGCCCCGGCAACAAAATCTTCCTTTAAATAGCGATTCAAAAACGAGACTACAATTGGTTTTACTCTATTCTCACGTGACGGAATCCTTGCGATGAAATTGATGTCATGTTTCGAGATTGGTTGATGAATCTTTGCACCAATTTTGGAGACAATGTCAAATAAGTTCTCCCTATCCTTGAGAGGTACTCCCTTAATTTCGACGTTGTTGCGCCGCATCCACTGATTGTTGCTATTCAGATCCTCTTCAAGTTTGGATATTTGGGCCTTCAGCTGACACACTTCATTCTGACCTTTCTCGACAGTTTTAAGCCTTTCGTCAAGACTATTCAATTTTGAAGTAAATTGATCTACATTCGATCGCAGGTTGTTGATGTCAGTTTTTATTGACTTAATGTCAGCCATGACTTCCATCAGGGGAGCCAAAGTCAGCTTTACATTAGTAATTTCAATCATAAGATCCTCCAGACTAAGTGGTTTCGGGGATCCAATGTCTTGCTTAGCAGCAGATGAGGCACTGCACTTGCAATTATGGCACTTCCATGTAGCTTGTCTGCTGGCGCCGAGTTTGCGGTAACCCGCTTCTGTTAACCCTGAACATGGGTAATCATAATGATTTTTACAATTACTGCACTGGATAGCGTCCCTTGTATCTTCACTGCATCTAGTACAACGGAACATCTTGATGACGATAAGAGTGATAAATTGAAGTAGCAAAAGAAAGTTTGAGAACCACAGTTCGACACTAGGTGTGAGGTAGATATATTACGAGCGCAGCGGAACGTGCGTTTCGCCGGAGATCGAACCGTAGAATGATTGTATGGCCTACATTTATTTCTCTAGTGACTTTGGGGGTAACTTGTGGTTGTCTATGTGTATGTCCAAGGCACCCGCGACAGAAGGGTTTCCCTAGTGCGTGGCCATGTTGAGCGTGAGGGTTATTATTGTTATTTCATAATCATACTCTATAAAAAGTTTAAATTATCAGTACGTAAGTACCCACAGCATTTAAGAAAGATTATCTCTGTATAGCACGAGAAAACTGTGATGACCACCTTAATATTTTTCCGATTATGTTTACGAACTGTAGGTATAACTAAAATAATAATGTAACAACCCTACGTTCCGAGCGAAGTGTAGGCGTTTACGCGTCGAACAGGCGGGAGGGAAAATAGAAAAAAATACGGACAAATATCAGAAACAAAATATTTGAATTGAATTTGAGTAAAAATGGTTGTCTTTAGATATTTTTCTACTTCTGTACTTTAATCTGTCAATTATAATTTTTTAAAACATACCACAAAGGTGCGAGATTCGCTCTGGACCTTTTGGAGGGAAAAGTGTCGTTTTTTATTTTGACTTTCAATTATTTTGTGAAATCTAGTTTAAAGTGGAATAGGATAGTGTGCCTTAATCGAAGATTAAAACGCGAAATTATATGAATCTCGAACTAGAATATCCGTATCGGCCCGTTTTAAGGAATCCCGAGTCAATCCAAACACGCCGCCTCAAATTGCCTATCCTCTTTGTTGCCATATTTACAGAAACAAACTTCATGTTTAGGCTGATGGCTTTACCAAAGCCTTAATAAATTTTAAAAAATCACAAAGGTGCTCTTTTTACTTCTGAATCAAAATTCTATTGTCTGTGGTACTCGCTAATCAACTGAAAAATTTATACTATAAATCATATAGATCTGTACACAGAACCATAATGATTTAATGAGTTTCATAAAAAGAACGTCGTATTTTTGCTAATTAAAATATCAAATATGACGCTCTACTGCCTCTTGATTGGTTGGATTCATACGTTTAATATGCAATATTAAATCTATGGTTAAATTGGTCTAAAGGCCTTGCAACCTTTATAAAAAAAAATAAAAGTATAAGTAAATAAAAAACATATGTGCGCGTAATAAAAAAATATGATTGGTTAAAATTTCCATCTTTTGATTTTCGTTTGAGTTTGTTGTCATAGGTTGTTAACAAGATATGCATTAAACGTTGGTACCATTTCATTATTGTAGAAAAAGTAATGTATAATCATTACTTAATTAGGTCCTTAGACCTATCAAATGCGGTACTCGACTTACTCTCATGATGCAATGATTGCATAAAATAATCTTTCATATACAATACAGTTGTATAACGACTACCGAAGGACGAAGATCCAGGTCATGGAAAAGGTACCGCCCCAGATGTTTATGGGTGCCGTCATGCCGTGGTTAAAAGAACCGCAGATTATGAGGTCAAATGTCTCGTCCACGAAGGGTCTTTCCGACATTTATTGAAGTAGAAACTAAAGATACACGAATACGTTATACATTCAAAGAAAAGGAAACCTTTTTGAGGATATATTGTCTGTCGGTACTATGTCAGTCCACCAGGTGTTGTGGAAATCAAATGAATTCCAAAAACACAACCAATTCACAACTTATCCAGTATATAAATCCAGTTTATTGTGTTATGTATATTAGACAAGACATATAGTTATATAGTACATAAGTTGTAAATCTGTTATACATTACATTATGTATATGTAGATCCTTTATAGGCATAAATAAAATTGTTGGTGTTTTGAAATTTTTCAGGGGACCACGTTTTAGTTTTTAAAGACTGTTTTAAAAATATTTACGTCCTGTTTTTAAATTAAATTTTAGTTTTATTTAAGTTTAAGTTTTAAAATTGTATTTAAAACAGGACGTAAACATTTTAAAACAATCGTTAAAACCTCAAACTCGTAGTAAAAACTCATAGTAGACCAACACTATCAGATACCAAGTTATACTATAAATCATTATGGTTCTGTTGGTGCGGATAAGCGCAATATGATAAGCGGGAATTACTATGTATTATACGAAAAGGCAATATTTCACACACGTTGGTGTGTGAAATATTATATTTTCGTATAATAAGGGTAGTGTCTTAACTGTTACCGACATAGAAATGCAAATTCTTAAAGACTATTTGACACAAAATCCTGGTACACCGGGTTCTTATTTATTTATTTTAATTACATAGAGACGAACTTATAAATTTAAACACAATCGTTACGTAATGAGATTTCTTTAAGCCGACTGCCGTGTAATAGGTACTTGCATACAACACTTTTTCTATTTCTGTACTTGAAAGCGTGAATTATAATTAAACGTACGCCGTATCACAAAGGTGCTCTTTTTAGCTCTTTATAAAAATGTATTATCTATGGTACTGGCTACTGAATTGAAAAATTTCATTGTAATTCTACTGTTATAGTGTACACAGAACTATAATGAGTTTCAAAAACAAAAGTTGTATTTTTGCTAATTAAGATATTAAATATGACGTTACTCAAACGCTCTACTGCTTTCTAATTGGTTAAATTGGTCAAAAGGTCTTGCTAAAAAAGATTGGTTAAAATATAAGCGGTATTTGGCCACTTTTATTTTATCCCGGGCTTTTTGTTTTGTAGCGTTTGTTTGGTTTTTAAGTTAATTGTCACGGATTGTTAACAAAATATTTGTTAAATCTTGGTTATGTTTCATTATTTTATTTACTAACTGAGTGACTGGTGCCTGTGGTAGGTTTGAAAAGCCTGTGTTACGTGTAAAAATAATGATTGACTTTATACTTTTGTACATCGTGTGATTTGCTGACTTGTTCACTAGTGTGGGCATACTATAAGTCAAATACCCAATGCAAATACCAACATTATTCGTAAATCGATACATCGTCCGACTACAGCACAAAAATCAACTTCATTTGTTTCAACTTAAATTTTAATGGAATCTTGTTTAACCTTATCATTCTCTTCACATGTTCCAATGTTGTGTCTGCCCGGCATCCGGTGTCCGGCCCTGGCATTAATCGTTCCACATTCATACAAAATGGTGCGATCTTTATTTACAACTTTATTTATGGCCAAATACGTACATGGTGCCTTTATGGGCAGGGAAAGCATTACGAGAAAGTTTTAGAAATTGCTCATCGAGGTGTGATGGTCTCGAATGTGAGGTACGGAAGCGAGTTTTGGATATGGCAGAAAAAATATGAAAGTAGGGTGAATGTTGTTGAAATGTGACCTTTATGCAGTATGTGCGGTGTTAGGTTTTAATAACAGAATGCCGAACGGTGTAGTAACACAGCCTTCTGGTATGAAATATGATGAAGTGTAGAAAAGTGTATGAAATATGTGGTAGTAGAGCTCCTGGTGAAAGAGTTCGTCCAGGGCAGTACTGCCACCTTACCTATTTCTACCATCAAGCAGTAATGTCAGCATTACTGTGTTCCCGTTTTGAAGTGTAAGGGTGCTTGTAAAATTACAGGAACATGGGACTTGTGAACTTATGTCTCAGGGTGACGGGCGCAGTGGTAGTGCCCCTGAGATCTTTGCGATTTAAAGCTGTAACTTAGGCACTACAACTGTTATGGACAGGCGTGTAGCTTACCATCAGGCGCACGACTAGTTCTATACTTTAAAATACGTTCGATTCTATAAAAATAATTTTTTGTCGGAGGGAAAATATTAGATCATAGTACAGAAGAAACGTCCATTAAGGTACGCTTCCACAGTCTTAGCTATTTAAAAGTTCGCCTCGTTGATTGTACTCGTACTTCAAACGAACAAGTCAGGACAAAGAATGGCAAATCTCTTTTGTTCAAGAAAAGGGATCTCGAAGAAGGAAAATTAGAACTGACATGTGTTCTCACCACGCACTTTGCGTAAAAACTGAATACTACCTCAGCACGAATTCAAATTTTTCCCGTACTAATACGGTTCATCTTGCTTGGCTCGAGTAGCAGGAACACTAGATTTATTTCAGAATTTATTTTTTAAAAATCGAAATTAAGGCCATTTGATAAATGTATATCGTATAGAATACGTGTTCTGTTTAGTTCAGTTGCCATAAAAAAATAATTGGTATATGCATTGACCTACCAACAAAGGTATATGTAAAGTTTTGTTGAATATACCGGTACGGTTTAGTATATACTACATCTATGGGTTCTCTTGTAAAATTAAAAAAAAAAACTACCGGATAGCGTGTGTCTATTATATGTATATAAAAACATTTCGAGGTGAGTTTGTTTATTTCTAGCGCGAAAATTTTTACGAATCGCGTTTTCACAACATATAATAATCAGTGTTTATTCTCAATTTTACCATACATTTTTTCTTTATTTTGTATAAAATATTTGATGCTTAGAACAATAACGCATAGAATGATAGTTTCATATCAAACGAACTGTCACAAGTGAGGCAAAAATCAAATTCATCTAGGCTAGTTTTAGTAGTAGGTTAATTTTCGGTTTTAGTGAATATTTATATAAAAATACAAGTTGAAACGCGTTACTTCCTTGTGGAATGTGATTTTAGTATCTATTTTATGTTTGTCTGACGTATTTTTACACTCATTTACCGCACATTTCGTCATTTTTAGCTAAAATTCTTGAGCTGTTCGCGGTGCAAATTGACGTTGAGCGCTGAAAGCCCGCCCGCACGTGTAGTTCAGTTTGCCTCACTTAGCGTGTGCGGACTAGGTTTCTATGCGTTATTATTCTAAGATTTCATGTAATATAATAAGCCCAGTACCAACACTACTGTAAATAATATTACAGATGTGACTAACATTTTTGCACTCCAAAGTAGCAAAATAAGGCATTTATCACACACATCTCATAATCCCTTTATGATGTGTTCAAACACCGCAATTACGACCAGCATAAAGATATCTGTGAAATTGTTATTATTGCATAATGATTGAAGAATTTCGAACATCTCTGAAAAACAAAACAATTTGATTCGACCTGAATTCTAATATCAGTCGAGATCAAGTTTTATTTTAAATTGAAATGTCAATAGGAAACAATTATGACCAATTTCACACGTTACTTGATATTGAACAATATGATAGTTGGGGCCGATTCTAGTTTGTCTATAAATTCAAAATAAAAATTACGGTTGTGTGACGTGCGTGAGAAAAGTTTTTATTTGTCGCCATTTCGCCAGTCGTAACACGCGGATCCTGAACACATCACAGAGAGCTTATAATATATGTGTAGATAAAGCAGTGTATGTACTTATATATAATTAGGCATTAAAACACTTGTGAGATGTTTTTATGAAACGAGCCGACCGGTGAGCGAGAGAACCCTCACCCGTCTTTTAACGCCTTTCATAATGTAACAGTCACATAAACTACTATATTTGTTCAATAACAAAAAAGTTTAACATAACGGTATTTACCATGGCGTTACATCAATTTAGAAACACACCAACAAAACAAAAACAAAATCAACCAGAAATAAAAATAAAAATTTAAAACAAAACATATCGTTACTAATCTAAACTTAAATTATTTATATTACTAATATCCATCTTGTTTTCTCTCTAGCACTCTCTTCCATTCAGTCATCAGTCTCGCTATCCCAGTCACAAACAGATCACACTAGATGAGTGGCTTACTGCTAGGCCCACGACTAGTTGTCTTTTCACTGATATTATAAATAATTACATAAAAAAAAAACGACCACAGAAGCTTGTGGAATGATGTATTTGCAATGTTTTAGAAGCAGTAAAAAATTTTAGTAGCAGTAGTGCTCCTTGCGAAAGGGTTCGTTCAGGGAAGTAGTGGCACCTTACCTATTACCTGCCGCCAAGCAGTAATGTCATCATTACTGTGTTCTTGTTTTGAAGGGTAAGGGTGCTGGTGAAGTTACAGGCACGTGGGACTTGTCAACTTATGTCTCAGGGTGACGGGCACAGTGGCAGTGCTCCTCAGATCTTTGCGATTTAAAGCTCTGAGTGGCACTGCAAATGTTATGGACAGGCGTGTAGCTAACATCATGCCCACTTGTTTGTCCCGTCACTTGATATAAATCGGTTAACGACATGTGGGTGAAACCAAGAAACCGGATTCCTTACTCTAATTTGCTACACTTAGTATTAGTTTAGGTATCACCTACATTAATTTGCACTACTAACCTTAATTAAAGTAATGTAAACATAAAATAATTTCATTGTTTGCGACAATTTGGCGCATATATGTAAATAATAGGTTATTTAATAAGATTTATGTATGTATTTAGGTTAATATTTTATACAGAAATAAATTTATCTTTATCTTTATCTTATCTTTATCTTTACTTAGAGTTGTAATATTTCCTTCAAATGTGAAGGGGAACAATCTTCTTCCTAATAAAAAAGAATCATCGAAATCGGTTCACAAATATCGGAGTAATCACATACCATAAACATACAAAAAGAAAGTCGAATTGAGGGTCGTATTCTAGAACTCTACTCAATGCTCAAGTCAGGATTGCAATTGAAACACAAGGGACTTGAGTATGATTTCGAGTGCTTTAAACCATACTCAAATCCTGACTTGAACATTGAGTAGAGTTCTAGAATACGACCCTGAGAATCTCATCTTTATTTTAAAATCTTTCAAAAACTTTTCGATGTGTTGATGCAAATAGACGATTTTATTATTACTACTAATTATAGTGCCGGGATTATAGAAAACACGAGTAGAAAATAACACCATTTTAAATTAAACAAGTGGATATAAGCCCGGTATTAAATACAGTAGTAGCAGCGGTGTATATAAATACAGCAGCGTACATTTCAAGTAGTTTCAAGTGTTCAGTGACCTACTTTTACTTTAAATTAACAGTCGCAAACTATGTATGTCTGTTACCATCATAGTAGGAAAGTTAGTCGAGACACTGTGAAACTCACCACAATAATTCCGGTTTAAACTAATTGCTCGCGTAGTCTGCATTCTGGACTAAATTTGGAATATAAACCCGGAACCTAAATACCGACAATACCGGGACGCGAAGCTATTTGTCCAAGAGACTGCCTGTTTCCTACATTTTCATTACCAGTTTAAATTTAAACTTGAAATTATCATATTGATTAGACTCTACTGCTCATTCGTAAGGAAAATTCCCCTGAGAAGAATGAGCAAGAAACTCTATTTGCAAATGTAAATTTGAATACATTTATCATTTACAATATTTATTTATAACGTCATAGATCGTGACTAAATGAAGAGCTCAACGGATCACTACGAAGGATATTTGTCATCTAACTACGCAGAAGTTGTATAATTATACATATTTTAGTATTCAGAAGCAGTAGAGCTCCTTGTGAAAGAATTCGTCCTGGGAAGTACGACCTTGTGTTGTGTGTGCGTTGCCTATTTTTGCCGCCAAACAGAACTGACCATTACTGCGTTCCGGTTTGGAAGGGTAAGGATGCTGAAAATTATAGGCACATGCGTCTTGTCAACTTATGTCGGAAGGTGACGGGAGCTGTGGTAGTGACCCTTAAGATCTCTGTGATTTAAAACTCTGATGCCTGATGCTATTGTAGGTTTTTATCTTATCTTATTTAATAAATTAATTACGAAAATTATGGCTGAGAAGAGGAAACGCTGACGCTGAGTCAACCCGTGACCATGGAGCGTGCAACCGTTCCGAAATATCGGGAAAATAATAAGAAGTTATACCGTGGTAAGAAACCTGTTACTAGTGATAATCATTTAGTGGAATAAAATATTGTTTAGTTTAAGTTAATTGAATAAATAAAATGTAGTGTATTTATGACGAAGTTGTTATTATTATTTATCAGTTTCTACCTGTTACTTTGATGTTCAAGTGACTAACTAGCATTAACTTGAATATCTATATAACTAAATCTACCAACTGTCAAAATGGTACGAGTTGTAACTTTTATGAATCATGTAAAGCGTTAGTCTGGTAGGATAACAACCATAGTGATTAAAAGGTGTAATTTGCATATTGTCAACTTCGATGTATAAATATATTTCTGCAAGTCTGCAAGCATGATTGTAAAGATTACGACTTTCAAAGGATATCCGTTGTCGCCTAATAGATAGGCACATCTATAATCACCCCGTTGGAACTATACATATCTTTGGCTATTCTGATAGATGGTAGAATCGTGTGTAGAACCTGGCCAACGTGCTAGTATAGGATAGGGGACCCCTTAAGCGTTAGTTGTCACCTTAGCGTTGGTGAAACGAAAAATTCTGTTAAATGTCACTTAAAAATGTTTAAGGGACCCTACTTAGGGATTGTTGGTGATAACGGGCATGAGTGGCACTGCCACTGTGACGCAGGCGTGTCTCTTACCACCAGGCGCACGACTTGTTTGTTGCCAAGGAATGTTCTCCTTTAATTTTTATTTATTTATTTTCAGGTTACAAAAGACCCATAAACACATACCTTATTATTAACATAGATAATAACGTAATAAAAACTATTTACTTATTTACACTTATGGGCCGCAACGTGGGTGTCTGATAGCCGTCCTCGGAAACGCCGGAACATGACACCCTTCGGCCAAAATTCCTCCTTCATGAAGGTCGACAGATGTTGAGTTGCAACTCTCACCACAAATGATTAAAATTCACCTTGTGGCGGGACCACAATTGCTCGACACTCAGGGCAGCTTTGGCTTGCACCCGTATGTACTCCACAATATCCGCAGACTTTGTGGAGTAGTGAAGTCGTGACACTTATAGCAACGTCGTCGGTACCGCTGGACGCAATAGATGATTGGGGCCAGTCGGGGCGGTGCCAGTAAGGTTAATGTTCTTTTTTTCTTTCCACCTTTTTAAAGCCGTCCTTGTCGCACTGCTCTACTCCTCTCAATAGTACTGACGACACAGGTCCATATATGAGTTTCCGTTTTTTCTTCTTCTCCGCTGGTTGCCTGGGTTGTGGTTGTGGAGCAATGGGTTGGGTTGCAGCGGCAACAGCAGCGTAATCACGTCGAGGGGTCGACGTGCTTAGGAGTGACGTCTCCGCCGGGGTGGAAAAACGAGTGGCGGGGCGCGGGGAAAGCGGTGGGTAACACATCGATATGAGCCGACTCAAAACTGCCGATAGACGCGTTTTGCGCCCCGCGACAAGTATTCGTTGCAGGCCTCGGGTGACCTACTTACAGAAGCTTCACTAGTAAGTAACATAACTTGGGTACATAAATCACTGATGGTGTTTTCCGAGTCCGTGATTTACACCGAACTTCAGCAAAGCTTGCTTTTAGGGACGTTATGTCCTTCAGTAGCCTGGTGATGTCGACATGCTCGAACGTGACAGGGGGCAGATTGTCCAGCTCCTTCGCCACGAAAGCAGGCACGTCGTCTGGGTCGGTCTCCTTAAACAGCGTAATGATGTCCTGGAGACTTTTTGCTCCTCCATCCCTCCGGCGAAATGGCATCGTTTAATTCGTCCTGGTTATGTTTGAGGTAGAAAATTTCCTTTTTCTCTGTTTTCCATGTACCTTTACATACATTATTTAATTACTTCTTCGTACGTGATATAAATGTATCTAATAAAATATAGATATTCAACGAAGTATTGTGTTAAGAAAATAATGTACAAAGGCAATTTGTATATACATCTCAAAGAGCATTCATATATTATACATTCGTATATATTTTCAGGGAAAAACGATTGGACGATCACGTATATAGTGTCAGAGTATAATTCGCACCCCTCATTGAAGAATGGCAAATGTGCAATTACGTGAAATGTGTTTATTAGATACAGAAAAAAATAACCTACAACCTCTACAATTGTACAATATTTGTCAATAGAGCTACAAGAATCGGAGAGGATGTGGGTTATATTTTTCTGCATCTAATGGAGCGATAAACGTTTTTGACGTAACTTCACTTATGCCATTCTTCCATAAGGAGTGCGAATATCGTGACAGCAAGACGTGAGTCGGTGATTTGATTTTTATTATGTTTAAATATATTTTTAAAGTAAATAATACTATTATCAAACTATACTCCCGGACCCATAATTCGAGCCACCTTGCGTTTTTATTCTTATAGGGCAGGATATAAAAATATAGTTATCATCGAAAAAAAGTTTACTCCGGTTTTTTTAATTAAAATTTTCAATAATGACTCAAGAGGGAGCATGCCAAAAAAGTTTTGACGTTGGCTCCGCCCAAATTTGTGAACCAAATATATGCCTGAAGTTCGCGTGACATGCGACAGGAGATGTTGAATTTTGCGCATTAAAAGTACCAAATTCGTTTTAGCGGAATAACTCTAAGGGTCGTGTTCCAGAACTCTACTCAATGCTCAAGTCAGGACTTGAGTATTGCAGTGAGCACTGAAAATCATACTCAAGTCCTTGCCCTTAGGGTCGTATTTCCAGTGCTTGAAATCATACTCAAGTCTGCTCAAATCCTGACTTGAGCATTGAGTAGAGTTCTGGAATACGACCCTAAAACTAAAGGGATTAAAAAAAAATCCGTAGTGATAGTTGTCGATCATGCATAAACATAATTAATTATCTAATTTTTGTCCTAACCTAACCTAACCTAACCTGTAGCATTTCGAGGATAAATCGAAAAAATGTGAAAATTAGAGGTCATTTCGTGATTTTTACCTATCGAGGAAACTTTATTGTTTTATGTTTCTGATTAATGTCTATGCTTGAATATATCGTGTAGTTACTCATACAATATTTTATTTTTAACTTTAAAGTGGATATACCCTCTAAAATCAAATCGAAGATTAGGAATTTTTCCTCTGCTCCCTCTTAAGGAAATGGCGTTTAGTGTATCAGTTTCAAAGTTGCGTAATAGCATTTTTGCACAATCAAGCATTGTTTAAGCTAAGCATTTAATATTGAAAATGCAAGGTGACTCGAATTACGTGTCCCGGAGTATATTTTACTTAGTTTAATCTACGGAACTGTGCCTTTATTATGTAGTTACATTACAATATAACAACACAAAAAATGCACAATTGAATGCAATTGCGCTTTGTTGTATTCATGAGTCAAGTATGAAAAGTCATTAAAATTGGTTATAAATATAACTATATACACTCTCGGACACATATGTATTTCGAGCCACCTTGCATTTTTAGTATTAAATGCCCTAATCTTAAAAAATATGTTTGATTGATCAAAAACTATCTATTAATGCAATTTTGTAGCTGGTTTACTAAACGTTATTTCCGTATGTCCTTGTTGAAAATTTGATTTTGTGAAACCAGGGAAAAACGAGTTTTAGGGTCGTATTCTAGAACTCTACTCAATGCTCAAGTCAGGATTACACTGGAAACACAAGCACTGGAAATACGACCCTAATGACTTGAGTACGATTTCGAGTACTTTGAATACGAGTTCTAGAATACGACCCTTAGGGTCGTATTCCAGAACTCTGCTCAATGCTCAAGTCAGGATTTGAGTACGATTTAAAGCACTAGAAATCATACTCAAGTCCCAAGTAAATGTCACAAGTCATGAATTCATCTTTGTGAAATGAAATTCTAGTCAAGAAATTTTAAAGAAAACAGTCGTTTATCGGAAAAAATTGTCTATTCAATAACTTGTATTGCCTCCAAGAGCGTTGACAACGGCCGCCATGCGATTTGGCATAGAATTAATTAACGTCAATATGAAGTGCTGTGGAATGCTCTCCCATTTTTCCTCAATGGCAACTTTCAACTCCGGTAAGGTTTGCGGGGCTGGGTGGTGAACTCGAACACACCTTTTTAGCTCGTCCCATAAATGTTCTATTGGGTTCATATCCGGGCTTCGTGCTGGGCATGATAGTAATACCGACGTCATGAAGGTATTCCGTGACGACTCTTGCAGTATGCGCTCTTGCGTTGTCATGTATGAGAATAATATCTCGGCCTACAAAACCAGCATATGGCATTACATGAATTTCGAGGCACTGGCGAATGTATCTGTCGCCATTTAATGGTGGCAGCCGCGGCCCCGTCACAACCTCAAGCGTAGTTTTGTTTTCGGTGGACATTCCTCCCCAGACTGTCCATGAACCCCCGCCACAGCTCACTTTCTCTTCAAAGCAACACTGCACAAAACGTTCTCCTTGTCTTCGGTAGACCTTGTTTCTTCCATCATTACCATAAACCATAATCTTAGTTTCATCAGTGAAGAGTACCTGGCTCCACTAAAGTGGAGTTCAATGCAAATGTTCTCGTGCAAATTGGAGTCACGCCATTCGATGAGCGCGTGTCAATTTGGGCCCGTTCGCTGGCTTATGGAGTTAGACCACGTTCCTTAAGTCTTCTTCTCACAGTTCTAGCGCTAACAGCCACTCCATGAAAGTCTCGAAGTTGTTCTTGGATCTGTACTAAAGTCAGTTGACGATTTCGTGTACTCTAAATACCGATGGTATAACCTTTGCACAGCGGAACGACTTAAATGCAGTTGTGTACTTACATTGAGCTGACTAAGTCCAGACAGTAAAAGTGCCACAGCTTGTGCGGCTACTTCAGGCCCAGTGTTCATAATTCCTTCGAGAAATTTGGTTGAATTTAGAGGAAAAACAATGTAGTACTCCTTTATTGTTAAATAAAACAATTAGATAAAAAAAAATATTGAAATTATTTCGTTTTGACTTGCACCTCACGCTCCCTTATTTCATTAAAAACAATGACGATTCACAACTTTTCTCCGTTTTTCAAATTCGAAAATTCAAATTTGGAACAACAACACACCATAATAACGGGAACCTACCAGCATTAACACTGCATAAAATCTTTTTCTTTAACAAAACAATATTTTTATATTCTAGGTCTTTCAAAATAAAAAATCAAGGTGGCTCGAAAGTTGTGTTCGGGAGTGTATATATTATATGCAGTATTTTTTTGTTCCAAGTTGATTAAAATTTCTGTAAAAAAAAAGCTGTGGTATACATTTATAACGTAAATAAACTATTTAATATCTAACTTATATTTTAACTATTCTTTTTATCAGAAAAACCTAAGAAATAGTTAAATACATTTATCTTCGAATTTAGAATTCGCTGATTCTGCTTTTCTTTCTTCCGAAGGCAGAATTATTGAGATAGTTTTGTACAAAAAGTAAAAAGAATTTGTGTATAATTCCATTTTGATAAAGATGTTAGTTGTGCCTTTTTCGTTCCGAGGGTCGCTTTACACTTTACGCCAAATTACCATCCTCGCCGGATGGAAGAGCTCGCTAGTGCAGTGTGTATTCACACAAATTCTCCCCTAAAGCACGCCTTTCATTGCGAAAGTTCCCCCTCAGGATCGCTACTTAATTTATTACACGTGTTAAAAGCTTTCACTACTTCATCTCGCTCTTTCGTCAAAATCATCATCATTCTGATTATCAAATTAGAATGATGATTATTTCATGTGTTGTTATCAAACAATACCATCCTTTCCTTGCCTTTGCCTGTTCTTCTCTCTTTATTCTAGTGGAATGAGTAGGGTGCACGCCAGGAGTCTCCCTCTTCGACGTACCATTCCATTCTCGTAACACTGGCACACCCCGGGCAAGAATCGACGGAATCCTTTCGAAACGATGGCAAGCATTTTAGTGTATGCCATCGATACGAGAAGAAGTAGAATCAGTAACACGTACATCACTCACAAGTATTACCTAAAAAAACTAGTAACTAGTATTTTCTGTTACTCAGTACAAACTCTAGACCTTTGCTATTTCTGTACGTCTGATAACCACAAAGCCGTGGCAGCTATTCAGGGAGCTTTT
Source organism: Hyposmocoma kahamanoa (assembly GCF_003589595.1). Taxonomy (NCBI): domain Eukaryota; kingdom Metazoa; phylum Arthropoda; class Insecta; order Lepidoptera; family Cosmopterigidae; genus Hyposmocoma; species Hyposmocoma kahamanoa. The sequence goes on from NW_020653344.1 coordinate 5,057,822, forward strand.
GTACATTCAGTTAACCATGTATTTTGTTGCTTTTTACAGTGAAAGGATTTCATAAATTTGCCTACAGGACTTTTATGTAAAGAGATTGAACAACGAAATGATTATCATTAATTGCAGGTTTCTTTTTTTATAATATCTAGTGACGGGACGAACAAGTCGTGCACTTGGCGATAAGTAACCCACACGTCTGTCCATGGCTGTTGCTGTGCCACTCAGAGCTTTAAATCGCAAAGAACTGAGGGGCACTGCCACTGTGCCCGTCACCCTGAGACATAAGTTGACAAATCCCACGTGCCTATAATTTCACCAGCACCCTTAGCCTTCAAAAGCGGAATTACTGCGTGGCGGCAGAAATAGGTGAGGTGGCAGTACTTTCCTGGATGAATTCTTTCACAAGAAGCTGTACTGCTACTCTGGTACTCATAGTATATAAGGAATTAGTTTAGAGACCAGGTAATTGGTGCGTCCGTGTGGCATATTATTGTTATTTTTTATATATCTATTTTAGATTCTCGCCTCTCCCATAAAATATTAATTTTGAATGTTAAAATCGGAGAGGCGGTATTTCCGGGCAATTCACAAAACACAGATTCTAGTTCAAGAACCGGCGAACAATTTGTGCACTATCGAGCAGGACCGATTTTCTCATTATTATTATTACCCTATATTATTATTTATTTTTCTCAGCTTTTTTTTGTAGCTGGTTTGAACCACACTTGCGGACCGAAATCAAGTAAATGCAGCATCATGCAGCAGCGTATATGTGGACGGTGGTGGTGGAGCGTAACAAAAACTTACTTCGTCCTCTTTCATCTGCAAGAACCTTCTAACAATGCGACAAGTATTAGGAATGGCTGCCTTCTATAACAAGTGGTATATGTTTGGTGGGAGATTCAGTAAATGCAATGACTTGTGTAGCTGTTTGGGAATGACGCCTGAGGTAGAAATAACTATTGGTACTATTACTTCATTCTTTAAATGCCATATTCTGGTTATTTCCTCTTGTAGTTCTGTGTATTTAGAGAGTTTTTCTGATATAGTAGTAATAGACTGTAAGTTGAGGGTGTTTGGTACGGCAATGTCTATTAAAAATCCGGTTTTGTCAATCTTGTTTACAAGCGTGATGTCTGATCTATTGTAGTGGATGGTTCGGTCAGTCAAAATGGCTCGATCAAAATGTAATTTGGTTGTATTATTTTCAAGTACAGTTTCAGGTGTGTATTGATAATAAGGTTATATGGATTCCAAAAACTTGTGCCGTTTGGCTATCTTTTGGTGGATGATTTTGGCTACTTGATCGTGTCTATGTTTATAGTCTGTCTGGGCTATTGCTTTACATGCATCATTTACCATTTTGTACGAGTAGGGTAATATTGGGCATTCTAGACCACCTTCGCTCGTCCACGTCCTCGCTCCGGTGGTCTAGAATGCCGTTTCTTCAATCCGTTTCTTGTTTCCGATCGCCCGTAATCCTCTTTGCAATAATTCTACACAATATTATGAGTAAGCATGAAAATTACTTTTTACCAATTTGCTTTACAATGTAATGTAAGTAAATGAGAGATATAATTATTATGTTCGGAATTCATTGGCCGACCGTTTGTGTTCTCTTGATGCATATGTCAACTTTAAAACAAGAATGGCTATCACGATCAGTTGGAAGCACCATGGGAAGTGGTTTCCTGAGGGCCCGTGGTAAGTACACCTCACTAATTGTCCTCCTAACGGCTAACACGATCAGTTGGAAGCACCATGGGAAGTGATTTCCTGAGGGCCCGTGGTAAGTATACACCTCACTAATCGTCCTACCTTAATATTTAAATATTGTACTCACCAAGTTTATTCAAATTATATCTCTCGTTTACTTACAATAAATTGTGAAGCAACAATCCTACACAATATTATGACTGAGCATGAAAATTACTTTTTATCAAATAATCCAACTTGCACAATGTATTGATAGTGCAAAGAGGATTATACCATAATTTCAAAACCATACCTCTTATATTCTAAGATACCATATACGCTTGACAGGACAAGGGATTGATTAGAAAATAAAGTTTAAGACAAAACATTGTACTAGTTGCTACATTGTGATGGCAACTGGTAAAATTTTCTTAGACTTTTTTCTAATTATGTCTATTTATAACATCAGTTAATTAATGTAAGTAGCATACCTGCTCGTCTACAATCTGCGTCGTTTGGTACTTTGAAGTTTAATGCTCCACATCCTTTAGTTCAAACCTGAAAACAAAGTAATTTACATGATATCTTCAGCTTATAATATGATTTCTGAAGTAAGTCGTACAGAAATACGGTTTATTTTATTCATAATAAAATGCGAGAAAATTAATAATTTACAAATCCTGTCATCAAAATGTAATAATTACCTTAATAAATTCTCAATTTACTTGCGTTGGAGGATACAGCAACGAAATTCTTCGTGATAAATCTGATCACAATAAAATATTTTTTTTTTACATACTTACATTTTACGCACGATAAAATGCATGAAAATTAATAATTAATAAATTCTCTCGTCAAAAAATATATAATTATCTTAATAAATTCCCATTATTACATGCGTTGGAGGATATACCACCAACAAAATTCTTCATGATAAATCTGGTGACAATAAATACAACATTATTTTATTTTACATACGGCTACTCATAACGTGAGAGTTAGGTGGGCGTAGTTTATGTACCTACATGTATGTAAGTATGTGACAATAAATATTTTTTAAGAGATGTTTTATTCCATTTAAATTTCTATAGGCAAGAATTTTATTTCAATTTATTAATTTCCATTAAGAAAGTTGAGAGTTGCACATAACATAAACATCAACAGCCTATCTTTACAAATTATGTTGTAGTTAAAAAGAAAAACTTACATACACACATCAAAAAAAGTTTGCGATCACTTTTAAAACTTGAAATATTTTTTAATTTCTAAAAATATTTCAAAAACCTCTTTAGTGATACTATTATTTGTTTTTAATTTTAATTATTTATTTAATGTTGTACTTTTAACAAAAAAACTATTTATTACATATTTCTTAATAATATTTCCACATATTAAAAATATGTTAAGTTTTCAAACTGATCGCAAACTTTTTTTGATGTGTGTATGTGAGGATCTTCGAAAATTGAAGGAAACACTGTTTTTTACACATCACTTGAAAGCGCGCACCAGTGACTGGCTGTATGACGTTCGAATTCGTCACAGCGTTCCAAGTTTCCCACGTTTGCTGTATAGACGGAGCGCCCGCATTCATTTACTTACGTTTTTTTTCGAGGGTTGGCCAATACCTTTGGTTATCGAGTTCTTAGGTTTCACGATTGTTACACATTAGGAATAATACTTTGTTTGTTTTGAAAAAACAAATTAAGTTGATTCTAGATCCGAAGAAATAGTTTTATATTTACGAACTTCTGTTATTCAAATAAGTATTCGAGTTTCTTCTTTTCAATGATGTGAGTTATCAAAATATGGAGAACCTTTTATTTCCTACTATCTAAAACTTTTAAAGTAAATTTGAGTTCTTGGCCTATGATATAAATCTTACGTGTTCGCTGGTTCAGCGAATATATGTAGTTTATGTTGTAGGCGATAAAAGAAAGAAGACTAATTACGTTAAACATCAAATAGGTTTAAATTGTATATACTTTTTTCATACCCTTTAGTAATGCGTAGAAAGAGCGCTTCAGTTTTTCTTCCTACTAAGTGTTATAAGTTTAACATTGTTTTCTGTTTACGTAATAATTCTTTTAATTTTTCTTTTTTTTTTTTTTATTGTGACTCGGCAAAATGACTGCACCGCGCCTGATGGAAAGTGCGAATACAGTCCAAAGATGAGAGTAACGGATGGAAAACACAAATATCTTCACTCCGTCACTATCATTTTGCCGGTCTGGCCAAATGCTTCTTCACACTACGTTTGAAGGACCCGATGTTATAGAGGGAGGTATAATACATGCGCCGGGAGTTGGTTCCACAATTTGATGGTTCGGCATAAAAACGAATTATATATAATATAATATCACTCTACTCTACTCAAATACATCTTTGATTTCTACAATATGTATGAAACATTCTTCTTGAACTATATATTAATTATCTTCGAACTAACAAATTGCATTCTTAGTTTTACTGCAACATGTTATGTTACAATAAGAGACCGCATGTAAATTTCACGACTGCGGCGCAAACTTTGATGCCAATATGGTTTTATTACAAAATGTATTAAGTCACACCAACATCCATTGCAAATATATTCATGAAGATTACATAGTGTAAAGTTGAAATTGGTATATTTTAATGAAAGATTGTATGACTAATTGATTGAAACAATACACTTTATTGCTGACTTGAGATCAAAAAAGTAATAAATCACTTAAAAATTAATGCAAATTTAAAAGTATTTTTTAGCTTAACGAGCAATGTGACTTACATGTTTCTAAACATTTAAGTACTCCCATCAGTAATTTATGCTGATAAATTGTTTTTCAATCCTTAAAAACCCTTGTTTCTGCTACTTTCTCACAAATTTGTTCCTAACAAGAAGCGGTCAAGCTCTGATCCAAGTGAAAGTGTTCTAGTGCTCAAAATCTACATAATATAATGTAAGTAAGTTATTTTACCTTTTCTTTTTCCACAACTTTTCTATTTATTTTGCGTTTGAGATCTTTTAGTTTTTGTAACCTTTTTATAATAATAATAATAACAATAAAATTTATTTTTTCCACAAATTACAAATAGATACAATAATACACATACAACAATTACAATGAAAGTGGAACAGGTAGTAGCAAGTAACTACACTGACTCTTGAACTAGGTAAAAACCTGTATCTCAAGAGACAGAGATTCAAATGGATGAGTTCCTTATAATTATTTTAAAAATTAGTGAACATTGACGAGATAAAACCAAGATGAATAGAGGGAAAGACAGTTATAATGCTAATTATATTTAACTTAAGCTATGAGAATGTGTGTGTGTGTGCGTGCGTGCATGTTTGTGTGAGGGGTGCGTTGTGGTTGTGGGCTGATGGGTTTGAAAACCCTTCTGGACTTAGCATCGGCAGTACGCTGGATAGTAGCCGTAACGTAATGACAAGTGCCAATGACTTAGGGCGTAACAAAACTTTCTGTTTTTGAGTAGTTTAGTCTTCTGAGCCAATTTGTGACGGATTTCTTAGCCTCAAATTTACTTTTAGCGGCAATATTTAATTCATTATTTATTTTGTTAAAAAGAAACCGACCTAGGAAGAAGAAGAATCTGTGGCCAAATGACGTTCTACAGACGCACACGCACACACACTCAACATAGCCCCGCACTAGGGAAACCCTGTGTCGCGGGTGCCATGGACACACACATAGACAACCACAAATTACACCCAAACTCACGAGAGAAATAATTGTAGGCCATACAAATATTTCTCCCGGCCCGGGAATCGAACCTGGGACCTCTGCGTGGCAGTCCGGTATGGTAACCGTTCGGCCACGGAGGCAGTTAACAGTTTGTAATGGTATAATATCCCGACGGGTCGATCGGTGAGGGCGAGATGTTCGGTCCAGACCAGAATCTGATAGTTCTGCATGTTGTTTCAGGGTGACAGCTAGAATAAATAGTTGCCGAACTGTCAATACCTCACAATACGCATACAAGTCGTCAGTAGGACACTGAAATGGTTTGAAGGTACACACCTTCAAAACCCTCCTCTGAGCCCTTTCTAGCGATAGTATATGTGTCTTTGAAGCGCCACCCCAAGAGAGTATACAATACGTTAACAATGACTGACACAAGGCAAAGTAAACCATTTTTATAACAGTGCCATTTGCAACATATCGAAGTTTCCTGAATATAAATGTTAGTTTCCGGACTCTGTTTCCTATGAGATTTATATGAGGTAGGAATGAGAGATTATTATCTACCAAAATTCCTAGATACTTGACAGTGTCAGTTCTTGATAATACAGGACAGTCACACTGACAAGGAATAATGCAGGAGTGGCAATGGGCTTTGATGGAGCGGTGCTCAATGTGGGGTAAAATGGTGTTTGTAATTGAAAATACAATATATTTAGATTTGTCCACATTAAGTGTCAAGACATTTTGCCCCAACCAGTTCAGAACTCTGTTCAATCCTATCTGTGCACTTCCGTAAATCTCACTCCAGCTCAATCTCACACCAGAAAACATGAGGGCAATGTCATCAGCAAATGAAATCAATCGACCATTATCCAAACGAATGTCACACAAATCGTCTATATAAATGGGGGCAAGAACACTGCCCTACGGAACGCCGTATTCTATGGGTATCTCCCTACTGATCAAGTCACCAATTTTGACGCACTGCGTTCTGTTTGAAAGATAGGATATAAAAAGATTCAGTTGAGTACCACGAATACCCAGACCTTCCAGCTTATCAATAAGCAAGGGAATGGAGACCGTGTCAAAAGCTTTTTTTATATCCAGGAAAATCGCCAGACACTTTTTCTTGCTGTCTAAAGCTCTAACAACATAGTCAGTAAGGTAATGAACAGCATCGCCAGTGGACCTTCTGGCCCGAAAACCGTATTGGTTAGCTGACAATGAATCGTTTTTCTCTAAAAACCCTAAAAGACGACTGTTTAACAATTTCTCGAACACTTTAGAGAGAGTTGTCAAGACGGATATTGGGCGATAGTTGCTTACACTTACGTACGTTGAACTAGTGCTTTCTTAAAAGAGGTTGGAAATATACCACTTGAAAAACATCGGTTAAAAATGCAAGTGAGTGGACCGACCATAATATGTTTGAATTTCTTTAGAAAGTCTGTAGATATTCCGTCAATACCGACAGCACAATTACTCCGCAAGTTATTAACCACCCTTTCCACCCTTTCCACCATTTTTTTATGTTTCTTGTATGTACATAAATACTTAATTTCATTAATAGGTCTGACTCCGACTTCGAATATGCGGATGTGGTGGTGAGCCAACCAAAGCAGGTGCGAAAAAAAGCACCATCAGTCATCCCAACCAGTTGTGCAGACAGCGCGATCGTTGGAAATTATATTTTTGTGCTACTTGTCTAGTTTTTTTTACCACTTGTGAGGAAGCAAATGATCATGTTTGCGGGGGCATTGTTACTATTTTGAACAGAAAAGGGAGCAGTTAATAAATTCAAACAATATGAACGAAAGCAAGACGTTCCTATCGTAATTTACGCAGATTTTGAATCTATTTTGGAGACGTGCGAAAGTGACGCGTTTCAAACCACTAACACGAGAACCCTAAATAAACACATGCCTGTCGCCTTTGGTTATCGCATTGTGTGTTCTGCTGATCCAAGTTATCATAAGTATGTGTCATATCAGGCCAGACTGTGTAACTAAATTCGTTTCTTCTATTTAGCAAGATGCTCGCAAAATTCATAAGATCCTTTCAAAAAATATACCAATAATTTTTGGCGAAGCTGAAGTAAATGATTTTGAGAATGCAACCATTTGCCATATTTGCGAAAAAAGCTCTTTGGTGATAAAGTTAGAGATCATTGTCATTTAAATGGTAAATATAGAGGCGCAGCACATACCTATTGTAACTTACAACCGAAAGTTTCTAAATTTGTTCCAATTTTTTTCCACAACTTGACAGGCTTTGACTGCCATTTCTTCATCAAAGCATTAGGCGAAGCTTCTGGACGTATAAAAATAATCCCAAAAAGAAAAGAAAATTTTATTTCATTTACAAAATTTATTTCAGTCTCTCAAGAAGAATTTATTCAAGTACGATTTGTTGATTCTTTCAAATTTTTAGGTACAAGTCTAGATGAACATATAAAAACTATTCAAAAGGAACATTTCGATCATTTGCAATCATATTACCTCAATGAAACTCAATTCGAGCTTCTCACACGTAAAGGGGTTAACAAATGGCAGTGTTACAAAGAGCGATGATGTCTTCCATCTTTGAATAATTTTTATAGCTCGCTTACAAATGAAAACATTTCGAAAAATGATTATATTCGTGCGTTATCTGTCTGGTGTGAGTATAACATACAAAATTTAGGAGAATATACTGATTTGTACTTAAAAAAAGAAGTTTTGCTACTTACAGATATTTTTGAAAACCTTAGAAAGACTGGCAAACGACATTACCATTTAGACCCTGCTTTTTATTTGACAGCTCCAAGTTTGTCATTTGATGCAATGGTGTATAAAACAGGCATCAGAGACGGGGTGTGCATGTGTTCACACAGACACGCTCTGGCGAATAACAAATATGTAGATACATACAACCCCGACAATCCAGATAATTTTATTGTTTACATCGATTGCAATAACTTATATGGATTTTGCTCTGTGTAAAGAATTACCGCTCTCAGATTTTAGATTTTTATCGCAAACAGAAATTGAAACCTTGAACGTAAATAACGTTCCTTATGATAGTCAATATGGGTTTATACTTGAAGTTGATTTGATTTACCCAAAAAACTTACATTACAAGCACAACGACTTACCTTTCTGCCCAGAAAAATGTTTACCTCCCTGAGGAAAACAATCTAAACTCGTACCAAACCTGTACGATAAATATTTTTATGTGATACATTACGTGCACTTAAAAACTTGCATTAAGCACGGCTTACAGTTAAAAAAAATCGTCGTGTTATACCATTCCGTCAAAGCTCTTACATAAAAGAATATATTGATTTGAATACGAGGTTACGCACAGAGGCTCAGTCAACTGTTTTTAAACTGTGCAGTCATTTTGCCGAGTCACAATAAAAAAAATAAAAAAAACTTCTTAATAACAGCATTTTCGGCAAAACCTTAGAAAAGAATGAGAACAGAGTTGTTGTGCATTTAGTAAATCAATGGTGCGATAATGAAAATACAACAAAAAAGAAATAACCGCTAACAAACTGATTGCGAGCCCGCAGTTTCATAGTGCATCAGTTTTTAGCGAAAATTTAGTAGCAATTCAGTTAAAACCTAACCCTTTTATAAAAATCGATTACAGTTGTGTTACACAGACGCAGACAGTTTTATTTATCACATACAAATACTGGACTTCTACCAAGACTTGCAAACAAAATTCGTGGCTTATTTTGATATCAGTAACTGCGGTTTAAAACAATTTGTATGGCATACAACTTAAAAATAAAAAAATCCAGACCTATTTCAAGATGAAATGGGAGGCAAAATAATCCATGAGCTTGTGGGCTTGAGGTCGAAGCTATATTGTATTAGGGGTTAAAGTATGAAATTGCCGTTTTATTGCAATA
>NW_020653344.1:5067491-5137498 GCF_003589595.1 Hyposmocoma kahamanoa
TTTCAGTACAAATCGGCAATTTCATACTTTAACCCCTATTATAAAGACAGAGGAGAAGGAAATTAAAAGAGCGAAAGGAACAAAAGCTTGCTGCATTCGCGACCTTAGTATACATCATTATAAGAACACTTTATTTAAAGGTGAAATTGTGCACAAAAAAAAAATTATTCAAATCTATAAAACATGAAGTTTTTACACGCAGTGTTAACAAGATTGCATTGTCTTCAAACGACGACGAGTGTTTAATTTCTAAAGATAAATTGTCTACTAAAGCGTGGCATATATAAATTCCTTCAGCATGAATGGTGCAAGTTACTTATCTAATATAACTTAAACGAGTATATGAATATAAAAATGTCGGTGTAATAATAGAACTTTGGGCTGACGCAGATTTTAAACCAAAGATTTTTGTATTAGATAGTGAACAAGAATATATCTCTTTTGATTTAAATGATTTTTAAAAACTCAATTACTTTGTTTCATTAGTTTTCTTATTTCGCCTGGGTATAATCAGGTACCATAAATATTCGTTTTACCTTTGGGGAATAAAGATATTATGTTATATGCATATAAACGCTCTGTATACTTCATGAATCGTGATGCATAATCGCGCAAGCTCGCGCACGTGTCGAATGCGCTGGAGTGGTGTCATATTATTTATTCTTACGTATGGTGCATTGGATTTATTTATTCCTTGACTTGTGCTCATCGCGTTCGGTTCACTATTGTTAAAACGTCTGAATCAAAAACAATTATGCATACTAGCTACGTTCTCCCGATGGACGATGAAATTCCTAAGTACATATTACGTTTAGAACTCTCAAAATGTGAAGAAACTGCATCCGAAATGCAAGTGGCATCATTTAGTAAAGCGCAATATCTGATATATAATGAAAGTGATCCCATAATAAACAAAACGATACAGTTACTATGGCAAATTGGCGCCGACATGGGTCACAGGAACGAAGAAGCGAGCAACATAGATATAACTAGGTAAGTTTTAGCCAGTAGCCAAACGTACTTAGGTAATGTTTCATCTTTATTTCTTTTTAATTTTATTGTAATTATTTTATTTCACTGATTCACCCTTAAAGTAGGAAATGAAACTATTTTTCCGGATTTAAATCGCGTATATTTGTTTTTTCAAATAAACCGACGTTTCGGGCCCTTTACAGGTCCCATGGACACGGTTGACTGAGGTGGTATAGTCTTCAACCAGTTATGTCTAATATTGATGCAAACCACCCTTTTTTTCACTATAGTTAAAATAGTTATTAATTAAATACGTTATTTTTAGTTTTACAAAGAAAACATTTCAATTTAAGCTACATTAAGTTGTACAAATTATTTTACTGAATTAATTTTTATTCATGCAATAAAATTCATGGATTAAATCAAAGAGTATATTATTCATATCTTGCATTTGAAACACTATTTCCATTTCTGTTATCAGACTGACTACATAATTCTAACTAAATATGGAACCTAAAACTCAAGAAGCAAATAATAAAATCTGCTGCAATTGTGTAAAAGAAAGTGCAAATGCTAAACAATATTAAAAACACTAATGATACGGTTTTGAAAAATATTTTTAAACCTATATTGGACCCGCTTAATCAAATGATGCTTAATCGCGATAAAAAAAAGAAATTTAAAGCACAGAAGGTAAAACATGTAGAGGATGAGTACAACGAATTTCCAAAGGACAAATATCCAGAGTCAAATACTGAAAATGCGGGTTATGACAAAACACTTACTGATGTTTCACCTAATGATTATAAGTCGGACAAAGAAAGTGTACGCTACGAATATGTTGATGATTATAACGACACATCTGAGGAACATGATTCGAGTGGTGCATCCTTCAAGACGCTCGATTCAACATTTAGTCCTCACAGACAATCAACATCGTGGTCTTGATCATCACAAGTTCTCAACGATATACCTGTTGGTTTAAGATCCGAACGCGGTAAGGTAATGATGAGTAATATGTGAGTTTATGATGAGGATAAAAATATTAATATTGGTGGTCATGTACTCCTAAAGACACACGGAATAATGGAGTTGTTATCTAAAAAAGTTTATCATTAATCACTGAAGAAAATAAACAAAATTATAAATATTTACTATTGGTAACCAATGCACATCGACGTGATTTCGATCCGAAAGAACCAATAAAAAGTAATAAAAGTCACAAATACGTATATATTATCAAACCACTTTTTAAATATTCTAAAAGTAGTGTAAGCTCTTCAACAGAGAATCTTTCGTGTGGAAAAGGGTTACCATTATTGAAAACTGTAAAGATAAATACTGATTATATTTATTGGGATGATCCTAACGAGTTGATAGAAAGATTGAGATTGCTTATGGCTTCCCGTGATGCTGGTAATACTGGCCTAGTTAAAGAAATTATTTCAATCATAGAAGAATTACGAGAAGCTAATATTATTAGTTGCAAGTTAAAATATGCAGTAAGATTCAAAACTATAATATTGGGCATTCTAGACCACCGGAGCGAGGACATGCTCGCGAGGCGAGCGTGGACGATTAAAGGTGGTCTAGAATGCCCAATATTACCCTACTTCTACAATTGTTTGAGGTCAGCATCATTGTAATATATTATTATTATCTTTAGTCTTCTCAGTTTGTTAGCTGGTTTGAACCACATTTACGGACCTAAGTCAAGTAAATGCAGTATGGCGTGTATCTACGGGTATGTAGTGGGTGTGTAATAAGATCCTACTTCGTCCTCTTCCATCTGCATGAACTTTCTGATGATGCGCCATGTATTTCAAATTACAGCTTTTATGCAAGGTTAATATTATTTTCGTTAGGTTATTATTATTATAGTTAACTTAGTGATATTATCTACTTGTATTATATTGACAATAAAGACGATAATGGAGCCTCGTATTCGTCGGACAACAAAACCAACAGGAAAAGTTTGCGAAATATAAGTTACTTATAGTTTGGCAATAGCGACAAGCGCCATATTGCGCATCAATTGATTTCTTGCAGAACAAAAGGCTTTATAACATAATACGAGACTGGGACGAGATCCATCAGTAAAATAAACACAATGGCGCTTTCCGAAACTAATTGGACAAACAAAGAACTATCGGAAACAAACACGTCACTTCACTTCACGTCCTATTGTAGTTTTGTTGGGCATACATAATCCTTCAATTGTTTTCAGAATTCATACTGCAAACGAAGCTAAACTCGCCGCAATCGACAAAGTAATGTATCTAATTTAGTCTTTCTTTTTATTTGTATATATTTTTAAATAAATCGCACCCTGAGTGTAATAAGGTCACATATGTAAAATGACAGAGAATATTATCGAAATTATTTATTTATTTATTCATTTATTGCATTTTCACACTATATTAAGTATAGTGTAAGTGCACAACAAAGTGATGACGGCATGTACTCATTATAAAGGTAATAAAATAAAATTGTGACATATTAAATAAATCATTACAATTATACATGCATAAAATAAATTGAGAAATAGGAAGTATTTCAAATGAATTACATAATAAATTATTTATATTTTGAACACTTTTATTTGAAGACATTTTTATAAATAAAGAAAACTGCAAATTGAATTTGATATATTGATATAAAAATGATTAGAAAATTGAATTTATGCTACAACGAATTCCAGGTGTTCTAATTTTTCTTCAATTATAATGCTGTGTTCGAGACTGCCTTTTAATTTTGTTGCAATCACGAACAGACCCTCGTGTAATTACAAGAAGCGGACATTTTCGTAAAATGTAATTGCTTTTTTTGTTATACTCATAAATATGAGAATAATATGAAATATGAGAATCACAAACAATTTATCGGATATTATGATATTAATTGCTCTCAACGTTTTAAAGGACGCGGGTCAAAGGGTGTTAAAATATACCGACAAATGTAGTGCAACTTATCAAAATTACATTGTGTTATATGCTTCTATACTAAGAATCCGGTGATATTGCAGATTCACGAGGTTTAAGACTATAATAAAACAAAAACGTTAAACTAAATGTATAAACTAAAAAATGTGTAAACGGTACAGCTTCTGCGTTCTTGGATAACAAAACTCCGTGGTAGTGACAAGTTTAGCTCTTTTTATGTACATTTATCATTAACAATATTTATTTAAACCATCATAGACTGAGACAACTTGTTGCACGAGGACGATATAAAGCAGGAGATACTGCTTTTTTCTCATAAAGATTTCCCTGAGAAGAATGAACAAGAAAATCTAAGTTTCTTTTTTATTCTTCCCAGAGCAATCCGCTTAACCAATGAGTGTAATCAAATAGCCACGTTGAGGCATCGGACTCTGGTTCGAGTATAGTCGGTTGAAGAAATTTTTCTTTGTGTTTGTTCGATCTTAGTATCAATAATATTATTAAGCCTCTTACGAAAGTCATCATCGTATCAGCTGGAAGACGTCCACTGCTGAACATAGCCCCCCCTCCCAAAGATTTCCAGACTATCCGGTCGGACGCAACGTGCGTCCATCGGTTACCCGCCGCCCTTACCAGGTCTTTCGTCGATATAGTAGGGGGCTGTTCCACTGATCGCCTTCCGGTTCGTGGTTTCCGTTCAAGAACCTTTCTGCCTCAACCGCCGTCAGCTCTACGAGTTATGTGCTCTGCCCACTGACACTTGAACTTGCTAATCCTTTGAACTATGTCGGTGACTTTCGTTCTTCAACGGATCTTCTCATTTCTGATTCGATCACGTAGAGAAATACCGAGCATTGCTCGCTCCACAGCTTGTTAAGTCACCTTTTCAGTCAGCTTTTTTATGAGCCGTAGTGAGTCAGCGATAAGCTGACAACACGCACTGCTCGAAGACTTTTGTCTTCAAGGACTGCGGTATTGCGGATGAGAAGAGTCCCGGAGCTTAAAAAGTAAGAGTATCTTATTACTAAAAAAATACATTTTTATTACTTCTGTCCCAAACTCATCCGTTTCTTGAATTTACAAGTTTTACAAGTGGTTGGCTAGCCATTTATCAAACATAATCCATTCAAAACTTTGTGCCATACTAAATTATTCATCTAAGATTTTTTTAAATAGAAAGGTGACCTTAGCCCCCGGGTGATATAAATTTTAGCAGCAACGACAACAAAGAACAAAAACACGTGGATTGTTTTACGAGGGTAGAAAGTAGGTTATTGCAAACGAGTACTTTAACCACGAGCCACATTCGATGCTTTAAGCGTAACGTGTTTGCAATAATCATGACAGCCGTGTAACACCAGAAATTTTGCAAGACGTCTGTAAAAAAACGCGAATTTTCCTGTATTTTGCACAATATGTAGCATTCATAAGACGCATTAATAAAGCTGTGGTAGCTTAATGGTTTTTTGGTTTGATTGGCTTTACCGATTTTCAAGCAGAGGAGGTGTGTTAGAGGCCCAACTTCACGGGTATTGGGCCAGCGTGACCTGTGCCCAAATGTGCACAATTTAGTTGATGGTAATGATGGCGATATGGCACATTGCATTTGTCGTTACTTTCTTAAGAACTTTCCCAAAGTATCCTAACGGTGAGAGCTAGTTAATATCTTAAAATCCGCCAAATAACTTGGAATATTCGCCAAATCGTTCGCGCTTATCAAATTTATGAGTAAACTACATTTTACGAAAATGTGCGCTTCTAGTAAATTACGCGAGGGCCAGTTCGTAATGCAAGAAAATTATATAATAATAATTTAAAAAAATTAATACACCTGCATCGGTTGTACCATAAATTCAATTTTTAATCATTTATTCAAAAACCAGATCCTTTCTTTATAAAAATTTCTTCATAATCAGTGTTCATAATTTCGTACACTTGGTACAGTCACGCAACTTCTGATCACATGTCAAAAGTGCTTTTGCCACATGAAAGTTATAAAAATAATACGCACTATATCAACGACTTCAATCTACAGACAAGAACATTCACAGCAACTACACGTTCCAAACAAAACACTATCAATAGTGACAGTGTTTTGCTTTAGAACATCAGTGAAACACTGCATATGTATGGAACGCCGCATCTAGTACGCTAGTACATAGATATCGTTGCATTATATGAAACAAATTATATGTATATGGAACTTTATAACTCCTATTCAAGTATAAAAAGTGTTTCGACTAATTTCGTTTGTAGATCTCAAAACTCGTCATTTTGCAGGTGTGACATTATTACAAAATATAAACAGATGGAAATCCTAAATTGGACACATTGTATTGGCGAAGGGTTTAGCTTCATTTGCAAGATGAATTCTGAAAACAATTGAAGGATTATGTGTATGCTCAACAAAACTACAATAGGACGCGCACGTGAAGGGTGTTTGTTTGCGATAGTTCTTTGTTTGTCCAATTAGTTTCGGAAAGCCCATTGTGTTTATTTTACTGATGGATCTCATCCCAATCACGTGCTGTTATAAAGCCTTTTGTTTTACCAGCAATCAATTGATGCACAACATGCGTGTCGCTATTGCCAAACTAATATAATAAATAAATCTAAAATGTTTAAGTGTAATACCACGTAAGGCACAAATATTGCTGGGCTGCTTCAAAAACAAGTCCTTAAAACATTGCGACTCATGGGAAGAACAGAGTCCGATGTGATTATACAACTAAAAGAGGATAAATATATAACCTTGTTATTCAAAATAAGGTCTAGCTATATATTTCCAGAATTTTATATATTGTTTAGTTTCGAAAATGTAAAATCTATCAACGGTCGATCTAATATCCACATCTAAGAACAGCGAACGAAATGTACAATGTCTTGAGAATAAACAGTCTTGCACATAGGTCTTCGTTCTACGGAAGAGTCTATTGTTAAGATCCAGTAAACTGCAATGGAAAAAGTGCTAAATAATCTATAGTATATTATTGCAGAGGCTGGTAAGTATGGATTGCCGGACTAGCCAGTGACAGCTTGTATTAATCCGAATCAAGCAATCCCCGTACCCGCCGAGGCTTGTATAGTGCTTTTCTCAAACGTGATGAAATACTAAACGATCAAAGAGAGGAAGATGTTTATTAAAAAAAGCAAAAAAAAAAATTATTAAAAGAATATTTGACTTGTTAAGACAATTTGCTAAGAATATGTTGTTATTTTTCCAGGCACATATTAGTAGTTTATGGTAGTCTGCTGAACTCACATCATCAGAAGATGATGTGATTCACGTGATTTTCCAGTGCATGGTCAGCAACAAGTTTTCCATGGGTAATATTACCTCTTGTTTTAAATTAGGCGGAGCACAATCAATTACTATATTTCCGTTGTCGCTCTTCTCACTAAAACTATTTTTTCGACGAAAATACCAAAAAGACGAAAATGCAGAAAATAATACCAAAGCACTTTAGTTTATTTTACTGCCTTTTCTTTTTTTTTTTTTAAAAAAGCAGTACTAGTATTTTTAGTATAGGTATTTTTAATTCTCGGAATCACTAACACTGGGCAGTTGGCTGTATGAATTTTTCTTTTGCCTGTTTACGTAGTTCATTATTAGCCATTGACTTACAATTATATGGACGTCAGGTCCGCGCTAAAAAGTGTCCGCACTTGTAAGGCGCTAAAATCGTATACAGAGCGCCAAATTCCGCTTTAGTCTTCATTTGTTCTACTGACAGCGCGATACTGCGATGACATTACATTTAAATTTCGAATAGGTTGACTTGGGACATTTTTTTCGTGGTTTTTGTATTAGACCCATCGTCCATTTATTTGTAAATCAATGTTATTAGCAGATAGACTTAAAAGTTTAAAGTGGAAGAAACCGCACGGTCCTTTAATGACAAACTTTTCGTGTTCGTTTTTTGAAAGTAATGCAAAAACTTCCGAGCATGTTTGAGAAAAATATAATTAGACTTAGAATAATAACGCATAGAATGATAGTTTCATATCAAACGAACTGTCACAAGTGAGGCAAAAATCAAATTCATGTAGGCTAGTTTTAGTAGTAGGTTAATTTTCGGTTTTAGTGAATATTTATATAAAAATACAAGTTGAAACGCGTTACTTCCTTGTGGAATGTGATGTTAGTATCTATTTTACGTTTGTCTGACGTATTTTTACACTCATTTACCGCACATTTCGTAATTTTTAGCTAAAATTCTTGAGCTGTTCGCGGTGCAAGTTGACCTTGAGCACTGACGGCCCGCCCGCTCGTGTAGGCCCATTGGGAGCGCTTCAATTTGCCTCACTTAGCGTGTGCGGAGGTTTCTATGTGTTATTATTCTAAGTAATTAGATGCTTCAGGTGTAAACATGTATACTCTCAGATTTGTACGAAACACCTGTTTTTCAACGATCAAGAATACAAACTGCCCTCTTTGTCATAACCACCGTATTTGTAGTCTGGTAAATTTGGAGACATTGGAACCTATGTGTTTTATTCTTCGAAAAACGTCATTACGCTGATTACCTCAGCTCGAATTAAAGTGTTTTCTGTACTAATACGGTTTACTTTGCTCGAGTCGAGCGGTAGGGTAGCGGTATTTTTTACCAATGAAACTAAAGTCATTTGAAAAATGTATGTCGTATGCTATACGTGTTCAGTTGATTTTGAAATTTTTTTTGATTGAAACTTTCAGACGTCGAAACCGCTAGATTGGTTTACTTCAGCTACTTTCACAGTCTAATGACATACGGCATTTTGCTTTGGGGTAATGCCGCCGATATCAATAGAATCTTTGTCCTGCAGAAACGTGCAGTTAGGGCAATTTACAATCTGGGCCCCAAAGTATCTTTGAGAGACAAGTTTAAGGAAATTAACATTCTTACACTAGCCTCACAATACATTTATGAAAATATAATTTATGTTAAAAGGAATAGTAATTTCTTTATGAAAAATAGTGACAGACATAACATTAATACGAGGAATAAAAATAAACTAGCTTTTCTTGAAAGTCGTCTTCACAAAGTCAAACAATCATTTAAGGGGCAATGTATACGCTTCTATAACAAGATTCCGGTTGATATACAAAATTTGCCTTTCACGAGGTTTAAAACTATAGTGAAACAAAAACTTTATACTAAAGGTTATTATACAACTTCTGCGTACTTGGATGACAAAAATCCGTGGTAGTAACCCGTTTAGCTCATGGAGGTAGTCTCAATCTGATGTTTCAAATAAAAAAATATTGTAAATGTTATTTACAAAGAGCAACCCCTAGAGTTTCTTGCTCATTCTTCTCAGGGGAATCTGCCTTACGAATGAGCGGTAGAGTTTAACCATTGTGATGATTTCAAGTGTAATAATGCTTACCTATGAAATAAAGATTATTTTGAATTTGAATTTGAATTTGATATAAAAATAAATTACAAAGTAAGTTTGTGTCTTTTTTCTATCGTGAATATTTTTTAGAAATCGTGTTTTTACACCATATAGTAATCAATCAATCTTCAATTTTACTATAAATTTCTTCCAAGGTGATTGATTCAACATTTTCACTGTTATTGCGGAATCCACCAAAGCCATTTGAATCGACTCGATAACAATAAAACTGAAACTAAATCGCTTATAGGGCGTTGTAAATCTTGTTTCGCTGATTTCAGATATCCTAATTAACCAATTTCTCTAAACATGTCGATTACGTTAGTTATAATAGGGAACTTAATATAGCTCTAAATTTGAGTGCGATATTTTCATTATTATGTACACGTTTGAATATTCATATATATATAGTTCGGGTTTGAATCATTATCATACATACACGGGGCCTTAAGAAGATAAAAATATCTTGATACGAGACATAATTCTGCTCCACGTCTATAGTAACAACATTAAAATAACGAAGGCGTCGTCTGTACACACCAGATTTTACTTTGAAGTTCCAGTATAACAACCAACAGCCTTGGGTGGTAGTGTAATTGCTCAAGAATATTCAAAGAGCTTTGCCGCGAAAATGCAGTATAACAAAATTACTATTAAAGGTGTTTAGTTGTGGTTGTTTGTCCTACAGAAACTTTTGGGTTGCGCCCATAAGTTTATTTTAAAGCCTTTGTTAGGCTTGCGCTTGTGGATAAAACAACTTAATACACCAGTGCTTTGCAGCAATTTGTGGTTTCATTTAAATACGTGATGGAACTTTTGAGGAGCCTCGCATAATTTTACAATTATTTTAGCGCTAGAGAACTCATTGATGTTTACTACATCACATCGTTCTATACTTATAGGTGACTTGGAGTTAGTAGAGGATAAGCTGCAGATCCTTGAACACCGCCGTAAAGTTACCTGCTTATCGGTATTTTACAGGATATAGGTATCACGGAGAGTGTGCGATGGAATTACACGATTTAATTCCGCCTTCTCCTTTCCATCAACCGGGGTTACGCGTAGGCTTGAATTCCACCTATGTTGTGGATATTTCAAAGATTCGCACGTTGCGTTACGCTTCCAGATTTATATGGCGAACGGCTATGGAGAGGAATACCCTGGCTGTAGACTAGTTCTCTAAGCGTTATAACTTGGACCTTTTCAAGGCGAGAGTGAATAGGCATTATTTAGGTGTACATGCTCCATCATCGACCTCATGGTCACTTTCCATCAGGTGAGTGAAATACACACTTATATTTGAGTAAACGAAAAAACTACATTACATTGTTCTACGCTACATTACATTATGGTGCACGACAGGAGCCTCCCCGTATGAGGTACCATTACTTTCCTGTACGTCTGGAGCACCCTGGGCAATAATCAACTAGTAACCTAACCTTACTCCGACTTTTTTATGATAGCCAGTGACGGGTCGAACAAGTCGTGTGCTAGGTGGTAAGCGACACGCATCCATAACAGTTTGTAGTGAAAAACTGCGGACACCTACCATCTTCATATCTATCATCAGACGTTTTCTAGGAAACGCCCCTACTTTTCCTGATTCCTGATAGAGTTAGTTAAGTAGAGTTGCTAATTACGTACTATTTCATCAATTTTACTTTAAATAAAAAGAAACTACAATATGGGGTACATAATAGCACAGCCATCACCTTCCACCACCTTCTTTCGAAGCCTTACACCTGGCTTTACATCTATCGCGCTTACGCGTCTGCCTGAGGACCAGTTCCTCGATTGCCTCACGTTACACCTAGTCTTCACGTTTACGCTCCTCCTACCTGGACTGTGTGCCTCACCTTCACCAATCGAGTTTGGAGCGGCTGGAGTAACTGAAGACGACGCTCAAGATGAAGTAGAACTCCACCTCCGAGGACAAAGTGATATAATCCACTGCTGCACTACCACCGCCGTCTCGTCGTTATTCCTCGCTGCCCTCTGATTCCGCTCTACAGCTGCTATCCAGGTTACAACCTCGCTGCTCTTCGGTTCTGCACCTTTGTCTTCAGTTACTAAGAGTCGAGGATAGAGGCTTCCAATTCCGTGTCTCTAACTTCACACTACACTTACATTTCTCACTCTACCACGTCCTGACACTCTCACTTTCATTCCACCCCGACCTTCTAGCTGTCCACCCCCACAAGTTGCAGTGCCAATTAAAGCTTTAAATCACGAATATCTCAGGGGTCCAGCCACCGCACCCGTCACTCTGAGACACAACTTGTCAAGTCACATGTGCTTGTGATTTACCAGCATCATTACCTTTCAAAACAGGAACGCAGTGATGTGAGCATTACTGCTTCGCGGCAGTAACAGAAAAGGTGGCAGTACTTTCCTGGACGACCTCTTTCACAAAGAGTTTTACTGCTACTAAATCCATTCACCAAAATGATAAGCATTACAGTGTATGCCATCGATCCGATAAGAAAATTATGCCGACACAAGCATAGCTAAAGATAAATCTCTTTCAAGCATTGTGTTATATGTCACCCGAGGCCTCTCGAGAACCGGATGAAGTCAAGTGACAGAGGTCTGTGACAACCCTGTACACTGGCTGATCTGGGTCAGAACTTGAACATATAAGGTTCCTGTTCGCGCACAGGTTATAGTGCCCTTCTCGTATACCCTAAGGGCCGGTAGGGAGGGTTACTATAATAAAAACTAATGTAGTAAGATATGGGGCTGTGCTATTCTTCACCCCATATTGTAATTTCTTTTTATTTAAAAAAAAAAACCGTAATTGACTTCCATCTCGCCTGATGGAAAAGGACGATGACGTCGACGATGAAGCTTGCACCCCTAAATAACACCTATTCACTCTCGCTTTGAAAAGGCTCAAGTTGTACCGTTCAGAGAAAAAGTCTACTGGCAGGGAATTCCACTCCATAGCCGTACGCCATATAAATTTTGAGTTTTTTGTCACCTAAAACAGATACGTCAGAGATACACGTCAGGTATATCACCACCTAAATCCCTTGATGTTCTTATTCTTTTCTTATCGGAGGATAACAACGTTGACCGCTGATACTTCCGCCGATGTACTTGAGACTTCAACACCGAGCCAACTACCGACAACGACTGTGACTCGCTCTGGCCGTGTATTACGGCCACCCGACAGGTTGACTTTTAGAATAGAATTATTTATTTCGGACCATGATCCATAATAATATTAGTAATACAGTACATTTTTCTTACGTGCTATGGTTAGTACAATACAAAATTACTTAATTTTAGTGAAAAGTGAGCCTAGACCACTACCCTACGCACATGTAGTTGCACCCAATGTAGTTGGTAGGGGCAGTCCAGCCTATTGGCAACAACGGCTAGGATGCTATTAGCGCTGCCGCGCACACGTATCATAAGAGAGGCAGCCTTCTTGCGCATAATGGCATGAAAGCCATCTGTGTGCGCCTCCGTGAACAGTGCACTACAGTGTCGCGGCAGCCCCATCAGCGTCCTAAAAGCGTTGTTATATTGCACCCTTAATGTATTCAGGGTTCTCTGTGTATACTTCACCCACAGGCTGCTTGTGTAAAAGTTTTGGCAATATGCTTTAAATAATGAAATCTTTACATCTTTGGTGCAACCCAGTGACCCAGGTACTTAAATTGAGAGACACGACTTATCTCCCTGCCATAGAGAAACACCGGCGGCACAGTTCCAACAGAACCTGCCTTCGGTTTAAAAACTAAGAGCTCGGTCTTTTTCGTGTTATACCTGAGTCCATCGGCTTCCGCAAATGTCCCACATATCCTGAGCAGCTTACCAAGTGCACTGATCGCAGGAGTCAACAGCACCATATCATCAGCGTAACTGATATTATTAATGAAAGTACCATCAATAGAGAAACCACTTTGGCGCTGCTGAGTTCCACGATCAATGCATTAATATACAGGTTGAAAAGCTTCGGCGATGTAACCCCCCCTTATCTCACCCCACATTTCAACCTGTAATCTTTTGAATACACTCCCGCCCATCTAACACTGTTAGTCTGATTTTCGTACCAGTAGCGGAACAACCCAGTGACTTCATCCGGGAGATCCGTCTCACAGCGCAGCTTCTGCCATAGCACGTCATATGAAACAAGGTCGAAAGCCTTTGAGAGGTCGAGGAAACACGCATACACGGGTGTCCTTCTTTTTGTGTAATACTGAACTGTATGCTTGAGGCAAAATACCGCGCTGTCGGTGGATAGTCCGGGCCTGAACCCGAACTGTGCGTCATGCAAGTCTAGGTGTTTCGTTAAAATGCGATCAAGCAAGCAGTCCAGTATTTTAGCTGTTATGGTGGCTAACGATATTAAATATAGTTACCTTTTAAATAGCATACTTATTTTTTGTAATGACCTATCATTTATAATGTATGTTTAGTCGAACCGTCCGGTTCCTTCGTCATAGAGAGTGTCACGAACAGTTGAACATAAGTATGGTCGCATAGCAACGTTATAATAAAGACAATTTTTCCGGAGTATCTTTTGCGTTTTAGTTTTATTTACAAGGATCCATTAAAAAATGAAGCAAATGAAAAATGAAATAGAAGCAAAACGCCTCGTGCGAATCCTTGTGGATGTTATAATGCAAAATTTTATTACATTATCATTATAATATATATTTTAACGCAATTATTAACTATTAATAATTTAAATTATTTATTAGAAATTTTAATTATATAAAAAATACGTACTCTCGCTGTAATAAGGCCTCATCTGCAAGAAAACTACTTTTCAGGTGAGAGGTTTCAGTATTCTACGAACGAAATCAGTCGATACCTTCTTATGCTTAAATAGGAGAGTTAAACGCAGCTTAGTTTAGCTCACGTAGCCGGGACATCTATTCATACGTCAGTTCACGACGCTAACTAAACTTTTTTCTTTAAGGAAATCCTCCTAGGATACCTCTCTGCCGCGGGATCAGCGGAGAGGTTAACTGATTTCAATTAAACTAGTAAATTCATGTAATTCCACAATCTTTTCATGTCAGTTTTATTTTTAAACAAAAAATTTTGAAGTATGTTCATATCGGTGCCTTACTTTCTCAAACTTGTATCTTATAAAGAGTGATTCATGAGATGGCAGAACTTACTATTTATTTCAAATTTCTTATCAATGGCGTTAATTTGAATGCATTACTTTAAGAATAGGTAAAAGTTAATGTGTGAATATGTAGGAAATGTGATGTGAAATTAGCCAGCAAAATTTGTGTATACAATCCATTTTTTGCATCTCAGTAATTTTGTGTTTTAATATATTAGTTTGAGAAAATAATAAATAAATAATAATAATAAATAAAATTGTTTATTCAGTAACATAATGTACATAGAAAACTAAAGACTACTTATGCGATTTAATGTAAAAATAACACATGTACCTGAACTAGGAAATTCCTGTATTTCAGGTTAAAAGTACTACTAATTATAAAACGTGGATACTATTAATATTATAAATACTTTTTAGGGGAATCTTATGAAATAAAATTAAACAATTAAACAATAAATTGCCAATCAAGAAAAAAATTTACACTTATACTAGACAAAATTTATTTTACGATAATAAATAAATTCTCTGTATCCTCATAGGACATATTTTGAAGAGCTTCTTGGAGAATTTTCTTTACCTTGAAGCAACAGAAATTATAAATGGAATATTTGGCGTTTAATTTATTGTACAAAAATGGTCCAAGAAACACAAAAAATCTTGAAATAAAAGTATGTTTTGATGATATAATTTTGGGGCACACAATATCTTTTCGTCTTTTATTAGTGTTTTCAATAATATATGGGAGTAATACGTGCTGTTTGAGGACTGTGGACTTAATAAATAATTGCCTTACAGTTAATACTTTACATGACTTATACAGAAGGTTAGTGGGGTAACGGAAAGGGCGGTAGGTAGAAATCTTTAGGACAGCTCGCTGGGCTCTTCAATGGTTAGTAAAGTAGTTTTAGCTATACCACCCCACGATGTAATGCAGTAAGTAATTAATGATTGGCATAATGCATAATAAACTTGCCTGATTATTTTAAAAAAGGCGACGATATGTCACTTCATTATATCAAGGTTACGAAATAGCGTTTGTGTCTATTTACAAAAGCTTCACTTACTATTTAAATGTGCCCTTCAAGGTTTATTCATTACAAATATGTACATAAACCTACTCAATGACGAAGTCTGTATTCATTCTGTATAAGGAACCAAAACTGAAATTGAAGGGCAAGGAAAGCCTTTTAAAGCCTCACACTTCGTTAATGTTTCTTCCAGAAATATATCCAACAGAAATAAAGCGTGACAAGTTTGTTTCGGCAATATTAAGGACCTTTTTGTTAGTGTGTCAGATTTTGTTAAAGAAGTAGTGCATAGGGCGCGGTCCTTCAGCTGTAGCAAATATAAATTTTATTAAAAAAAAAGTTATTTTTAGTCTTGTCGTACGCTTGGTGGTAGGTAACCCACACGCCTGTCCGTGACAGTTGCTGTGTCACTCATAGCTTGAAATCTTTTCCATCCTCTAAGCAAAGATCTGAATGGCGCTGACACTGCAACCGTTATCCTGAGACAAAACTTGATAAGTCTCATGTGCCTGTAGGAACCTGGAAAAAGTATCGATACTTTTTGGTATCGAGTACTTTTCCTTCTGATATCGATACTTTTATACTCGATACTTTTCAGGTGTCTGTTAGTACTTGTTGACAAGTATCGTATCGAACACAGAAAAAATTCCTTCGATCCGGCCGGATTCGAACCGACGTCTACTAGCATACCGTGTCAGACGTTATACCAACTAAGCCACGGAACGAACCTGCGGACTTCACGAATTTTTCTATGTGCTTGTTGTCGTGTCGTTGTGTTAGGTTTTTCAACGACTTTTTAGTCGTGGCGCCATCTATAAGAAATCTATGAAAGTTTTATAACCCAGTTAGATACCTTTACAGCTACCAGCCCTGGCGAGAGATGTCGTTATTCACTGTTTTTTAAATCTTATTGAATTGATATTCAATTATTTTTTGTGAAATTACTCCACTAGTTTGTTATAATTATTAATACAAAGATCATTACGCTATACCAACTGAGCCACGGAACGAACCAGCGGACCTCAGCGTCTGGCACGGTATGCTAGAAGATGTCGGTTCGAATCCGGCCGCATCGAAGGAATTTTTTTCTGAGTGTTCGATCTTTGTATTAATAATATAACAAACTAGTGGAGTAATTTCACATAAAAAAATAATTGAATATCAATTCAATAAAAATTTTAAGCATCGTATCGTTTTGAATAATTCCCACTTAGGAACTTGCGATTTTTTAAAAAAGGCAACCTTGATCACAAATGACTTGGCTGTATGGTGTAGGCCACCATTTGGCTCTTTATAAGAATGAGAATGAAGAAAATTAATTAGAAACATTTCAATTAACATATCTGACAAACATTATATTTGAGTACTTCGCAATTCCGGCGAAGTTTGTTCCTTCTTCAGAACGTTTGTTCTCAAAAGCAGGCAATACAATATCAAAAACGAGAAACAGACTGTTATCAAACTGATTTTTGTTTTTAAGTGATTGTACAGAGGAGGAGTGGGAAATTTAAGTAACACAAATTACTAAATTTAAGTAACTATTGATTAAATTGATATAGGAAATGAAACTATTTTTCCGGATTTAAATAGCGTATATTTGTTTTTTCAAACAAACCGACGTTTCGGGCCCTTTACATTGATTACTTTAAATTGATATATTGATCGATTTAATCAATGTCTTTTATTATTTGTTTCAATTAATAATTGTAAATCAAATAAAAGACATTAATTCATGTGTTTTATTCTGTCTTTAAGTAGTGAATATTTGCTGGACAAAAGTATCGATATATCGATACTTTTGTTTCGATATTTTTATGAGTACGACATTTTTTTTTATGCAATTTTTATGCAATACTTTTGATTCGATATTGTGTCTCTATGTAACCTGCAAATTCACCAGCACCCTTACCCTTCAGAATCGGAACTCAGTTGTGACGATGCGACCTCCTTCACCGTCATCCACCTTTTTATCACCCTTCTCTGGTTTCTGGCCACCAACTTTGAAATTTCGAATCGTTCTTTAATTCTTTCGTCACTTTTACGTTTCTTCTTCCCGTGTCGACTCTTCACTACTTTCTCAAAGCGAGTGGCCTTGCCGACTCCCATCAAAATTCACGAACCGACAAGACTTGTTATCTCTCATCATTTATTTATTTATTTGTTTGTTTATTTATTTATTCATTCATGGAAAACCAACAGCTTTTTACATTTAATAAAAACAGGAATATAAACATAAAGCCAATTACAGGTACCTATAGCTTCAGACTTATCATACACGAGCGTTAAACAAACGAACAATGAACAGTATCTAATCACAAATTATTTAACAAAGTTAGGCAAATAGAATATCCGTGAGTTTACGCTTTAGCGCATCGACATTACAATTGAATATATCAACTTCCAGGTCATGATTGCTCAGCGCACTATCCAAGCTCTTGCTAGCTCTGCATAGAAAACTGATATTCATTTATTATAACAAACTAGTAGAGTAATTTCACATCTTAGAATAATAACGCACAGAATGATGGTTTCATATCAAACGAACTGTCACAAGAGAGGCGAAAATCAAATTCATGTAGGCTAGTTTTAGTAGTACGTTAATTTTCGGTTTTAGTGAATATTTATATAAAAATACAAGTTGAAACGCGTTACTTTCTTGTGGAAGGTGATGTTAGTATCTATTTTGTGTTAGTCTGACGTATTTTTACACTCATTTACCGCACATTTCTTCATTTTTAGCTAAAATTCTTGAGCTGTTCGCGGTGCAAGTTGACCTTGAGCACTGAAGGCCCGCCCGCTCGTGTAGGCCCTTTGGGAGCGCTTCAATTTTCCTCACTTAGCGTGTGCGGGCTAGGTTTCTCTGCGTTATTATTCTAAGTATCACATAAAAATAATTGAATATCAATCAATTCAATAAAAATTTAAAACATAAAAATTAATTAAATAAAAAAATCTATATGATATGTGTGTGACAAATACGAGCTCAGGGAAATGTTAAAATCAGTTTGCACTAATTTCAACCCTGATTTCCAGCCCGACCTGGCCATTGGCAGCTCTACGTAGTCGATCTAACACACAAAACGCAAACAATATGTCGGAAAAAAAGTTTCCCGGGTATCTGAAAGAGCGTTTCAGCTTTCTCAGGTATCAGGACAAGCCTTGTCGCTTTCTCATTAGGTCCCATTTATCTTTTCCGTCCATCAATTCCGGTTTCGTGGCCAGACTTTAAATTGCACTTCCTAAGAAAGTAAATCACTAGCTATTTTCATAATGAAAGCACAAGGGAATTGTTTATCCACTAATCCATCCATTTCAGTAGCAGTAGAGCTTGTGAAAGAGTTCGTCCCGGGAAGTATTGCCACCTTAACCATTTCTGCCGCCAAGCGTAATATGAGCATTACTCGGTTTTGAAGGGTAGGGTGCTGGTGAAATTACAGGCACATGGGACTTGTCTACTTATGTCTATATATATATAACTTATGTCAGTACCCACAGATTTTTGCGATTTGAAGCTCTGAGTGGCACTGCAACTGTTATGGACAGGCGTGTAGCCTACAACCAGAAATCGTTCGTCCGGTTAATTGATGTTTGTCGTATATAGTCATTGACTTACAATTATATGGACGTCGGGTCCGCGCTAAAAAGTGTCCGAACTTATAGGGCGTTAAAATCGTATACAGAGCGTCATTCACTCTTTAGTCTTCGTTTGTTCGACTGACAGCGAAGCAAGCAAAATTATACAGTACTGCGATGACATTACAATTTAAATTCAACGTTTTAGCTTTTTCATATTCCTTTACATGTCACTACGTTTAAATAGGTTGACTTGGGACATTTTTTTCGTGGTTTTTGTATTAGACCCGTTGTCCATTTATTTGTAAGTCAATGTATATAGTTTATAAACGTTATGGTTTATAGGGTGTGTAGGAAATTTATTTTAGAAATAATGAGAACATTTTGTTTATCTTTTCCTTTTGTTAAATGTGACTTGTATCTTTCCTGTACAATAAACAATTGAATTAATAAATTCCGAAAACTCAGAAATGGAAGTCCGGATTCGAACCCACGTCGGTCTGCTTGAAAGGCGATAGGTCAAGCCAAGCCTGTACTCTATCTACCATGACGTACCAGGATAAATATTTAATTCGCTGTTGTTGTACCACCATTAATCAATGCCCGCAATATTAATAATGAAGTGTCTCCAACCAATACATTGTACCAAGGCGCCAGGCGTTCCTGACGAGCATTTATTACCCGACCACTTGACACGTTTCCTACAGGCATTTTGTGCATGTAAATAAATTTGTAGCCGGTAAGATTCTACAGAACAATACAATGCAAATACTTATCTATTTTATACAAAAACACGACAATCTGGGTGGCCGGTTCGCAATGTGGACACTGCGCACTGGATGAATAGATCCCGGGTTCGGTGTCCGGTTATTTTTTATTGTAGGAAAAATGCGCATTTGACCTCCATCCATTATTGCCAGATGGTTACATTTGTTTGATCCTCTCGCGTTATATGTAAATAACTTTTCTTTTCGAGGCTTTTTTCGTAACTTCTGAGAGCGATGAGATTTTTAAATTTCGACTTTAATAAATTCAACGCCATTTGGAGTCGAAACCCTTGACTCATGGGGTCCTGGTGCCCTTCATGTGTATAAAATTTTACCCGAAACAATAATATACTGTTTGGAAACCCAAGGCCAACAGCTACCTTGTCCAACGCGTTAGCATTGCCATACGAAGGGAGAACGCTGCCAGCATCTTGGGCACATAACCGCGGGTGACCCAATTTTATTCATATCATTTAATCCTAGTTTTAGTTTGCTTTTATTGCAACTCCACTATGTATTTTAACTTTTTATATGTTCCAAATGGTTCCAAACAAAACACTATCAATAGTGATAGTGTTTTAATGTTGAATTTTGTCAAAGAGTATCAGTACCGTAGTACAGACGTGACAGTCTATACCTATTGGTATTAAGCTAGGCAGGCAGATAATGTTGAGTGTTTACCAGTGATATTTATCCATAGTTGAATTTTCAAATTCAAATTCAAACTCAAAATAATCTTTATTTCATAGGTAAGCTTTATTTCATAGGTAATTATTACACTAGAAATCGTCACAATGGTTAAACTCTACCGCTCATTCGTAAGGCAGATTCCCCTGAGAAGAATGAGCAAGAAACTCTAGGGGTTGCTCTTTGTAAATAACATTTACAATTTATTTTTTTATTTGAAACATCAGAGATCGAGACTACCTCCATGAGCTAAACGGGTTACTACCACGGATTTTTGTCATCCAAGTACGCAGAAGTTGTACAAATAACCTTTAGTATAAAGTTTTTGTTTCACTATAGTTTTAAACCTCGTGAAAGGCAAATTTTGTACATCAACCGGAATCTTGTTATAGAAGCGTATACATTGCCCCTTAAATGATTTTTTGACGTTGTGAAGACGACTATCAAGAAAAGCTAGTTTATTTTTATTCCTCGTATTAATGTTATGTCTGTCACAATTTTTCATAAAGCAATTACTATTCCTTTTAACATAAATTACATTTTCATAAATGTACTGTGAGGCTAGTCTAAAAATGTTAATTTCCTTCAACTTATCTCTCAAAGATACTTTCGTTTTACGTACGTTTTTGTAGGACAAAGATTCTATTGAAAGCGGCGGCATTACCCCAAAGCAAAATGCCGTATGTCATTAGACTGTGAAAGTAGCTGAAGTAAAAAGTGAGAAGGAATTGGGGAATTAACGTAAGCCCCTGGCAAAGTCGCTATTAGTTGTTCAATATATTTCATTTGGTTTGACTCAGGGGCCTTCCACTTACTATTCATAAAAAATTATAATAATATTAAAAAGAAAAGTACCTAATTTTGAAATATTGATATTAGGTTATGTACTTTTCCTTGCGGATAGGTAAGGATCTTAGACCATGCAGTCTAGTTAAGTACATAGATATCGTAGAGCCTAGTCATTTTTTAAATGTTTTATTTTTATATGGTAACCTTAGTAACTGTTATAATTATATTATACATACTCTGTTATTGTGTAGTCAGAACACTCTGTTGCTTATTAATCTATGATTTATATTTTGTCTTGTTTTAACACGCGTCATTACATGCTTGCAAAACGAGATGGATAGTGTGAACTTTGTATACTATTTCGCGATTATCAAATATTAATCACAAACCACAACATAACATAAATTTAAAGTCCTTAATTATTCATATTGATATATGAATAATTAAGGACTTTAAATTTATGTTATGTTGTGTGTACACAAATTAGTCAAATAGTGTAATGTTAGCAACACACCGATGTAAATTAATTCTCAAAGAGGACCGCATCTGTGTCCGTCATCTTAACGCTGCACATCAGTCATCGAGTATAGCCAGAAATAGTCGTTTCAAAAATATTCTATATTTGTTATAATAAAGATAATTAATACCTATCTCTAACTATGGGGGGCTGTTCCATTCGGTGGTGTGGGAAAAACAGCAAATATATATAATTACAAAACAAACGTAATCGCGTTTCATCGGTAATTAAATATTAAATATGTAATTTTTCAATTTTCCTCCATTAGAGCAAAGCTCAAGTTAAACTGATCGATTTAAAGTGAAACAATTGACGACACCCATCAACTGTTTGAATTCGGGCTGGTCAATCGGAGCGCAGTTATGTAATGAATTGGCGGAATAGTTGTGAAACAAATTAAACGGCATTTCATTGCTATTTCTGGTTATATACTCGATGACATCAGTAAAACACAGCGTGTGTATGGAACGCCGCATCTAGTACGCTAGTACTGTATATCGTTGATTATCAAGGAAAATAACTTAATTTCATAAATATCATTACGAGCCCAGCTTTAAACCCTATTGTAAATACATATACAGTCCATTCTGAGTTAAGTCCTTTCTGAGTTAAGTCCTTTCTGAAATTTTCTTTTTTAATAATATCATTTCATGATGTTGCAGTCCATAATAGATACTGAACTTAGCACTAAAGACAGTAAACAATAGTAAAACTTCCACTAGCAAAACCAGCTGCACAAATAAACAAGGTTTCCATCTCACAATATACATAGAAACAGGAGAGTGCGGCTCTTTGAAAAATGCAATAGTAAATTGCATTCAAAGAACTGTGTTGCGAAGTATTTGTATTTGAAATAGACGCTAAAAGCATACATGGTTACACCTATTGTGTTTACTTTTGCACGTGCAAAGTTATAATACAATACAGTACATTTGAGAACCTTAGAGCCCCAACGGTCTGCATTGTAAGTGTACACTCTGGAAGTGGAGATAGTGTCGAACTCTGTGTCAGCTGCCAGAAACTGATGAATTTGAAAAAAGAACCTTAATGTTAGAAAGGCAGGGGGCCAACGTAAAACAGAAAAATTTGGCAGGTGGTCTACGAGATAGAAAAGTTTGGGAAACTCTGGTTTAGACCATGGTTTACGATGCCTGAATGCGGGTTGGAGACTACACTCAACCTCGAAAGGTCATGCACGGTCTTTGTTTCTCTAAGGAGAGGTTTCGCACTTTGTTCACCAGACTGATCCGATGGCCTTCTCCAACTTGTAGATTTTCTCCAGAAGTCCAGAAGTCACCTCTACCGTTAAAATATAAGGGATATTGGTAATGAGTTATTAAGTTTCAGCGATTGTTATACATAGGAAATGGAACGATATTTTCGGATCAAAATATTAAATTAATATTATATTCGATCACCGTTCCCAGTCAGTCGTGACCATGGGGTCTGTAAAGGATCCGCAACGTTACTTTGTTTGAAAAAACAAATATATAGTACGTAACTATACGATTTTACGTAAATATACGATTTAGATCCGAAAATAAAGTCTCATTTTCTAAGAGACAATGTATCACTAAAAAAGCTGCTGCATAAATTGCACACAGTTCGTCCAAAATAGGGAACGTGTTCAGTATTACTAAACTCCTAACATCCCTCGTATCCACGTTGAATGCTAATTCTTGTACTTTAACTTCAGAGGATTAAAACGTAGCCAACAATGGTTCCATGCTTCACGATTAAAATTAATGAGACTTGACAAATGCAAGCCATTTGAACAAAGGTGCATAGAGAAAATGGAACAAAAACCTGTTTAGAATGTGAAATAGTTAAATTTGTATCTTGTCACATATGAAAAGTATGAATATTCAAGCGTGAGGAATTTGGTTTGTCAAATTGACTTGGATAAAAAGCTTTTTTATTCTATCAAGTGACGGGACGAAGAAGTCGTGCACTTGGTGGTAAGCGACACGTCTATCCATAAAAGTTGCAGTGCCACTAAGACCTTTAAAATAAAAAAAAGGTAGGAAAATAGTTTCATTTTTTTTTCTCAATACTTAAATTAGAGTTACAATTGGATTTTCGTTGTAGGTATCATTTTTAGCTGCAACAGAAAGGACCGCTTTACCAATATTCTTTAATATATAGATAGAAACTTTAATTAATTGCTTTAATGTACCAAAAATAAAGTACAAATTGAAGAACTTGTGTTAGTGTGAGATAGTTATTCGTGAGGTAATTATAACAATAACAGCACAAACTACATCTAACATCACCTATTAAGGTCTTCCTAAGATAATAATAATATAGATACATAAAGGTCTGATATATTCTCCGATTCATCATAGTTAAGTGACACCAAACCAATTAGTCAAAGCTTCTGTACAACTATGACACTGTAGGTGGTAAATATTTATTTTTTTGTTTGTAATATTGTATATACGTGCCGAATTTACTACAAATTGTCTATCAGCAAACAATGACTTGGAAATTGGTCGAGGAGAACATTTATATTGAAAAGATCTGAGGGGCACCACCACTTCACCCGTCATCCTGAGACATAAGTTGACAAGTCCCATGTGCCTGTAGTTACACCAGCACCCTTCAACACCGGAACAACAATGCTCATATTACTGCTTGGCGGCAGAGATAGGAAAGGTGGCAGTACTTGCCAGGACGAACTCTTTCACAATGAGCTCTACAGCTTCTGAACTCACTCACTTCTGAACAGTTGACAGGTTCCACGTGCATGTACTTTCAACAGCACGCTTAGGGCGCAATTATTCGACACAAATTTCATCGCGTACACCCCGCGAGGTTCCGCGCGGAGACCGCGTTGTCGACGCGCAGCGACCATGTGAATGTAACTGACATGGCAAAATACGCTCTATTTATTTAGTTTCCACGTTTTAACCTTAGAATAATAACGCATAGAAACCTAGTCCGCGCACGCTAAGTGAGGCAAATTGAAGCGCTCCCAAAGGGCGTACATGAGCGGGCGGGCCGTCAGTGCTCAAGGTCAACTTGCACCGCGAACAGCTCAAGAATTTTAGCTAAAAATGACGAAATGTGCGGTAAATGAGTGTAAAAATACGTCAGACAAACATAAAATAGATACTAACATCACATTCCACAAGGAAGTAACGCGTTTCAACTTGTATTTTTATATAAATATTCACTAAGACCGAACATTAACCTACTACTAAAACTAGCCTACACGAATTTGATTTTTGCCTCACTTGTGACAGTTCTTCGTTTGATATGAAACTATCATTGTATGCGTTATTATTCTAAGGTTTTAACTTAAATGAGCGTCCCGGGCGTCCCGGGCGAACTTGGCTAGAATTTGGTCAACGCGACCGCCCGGTGACCACGCGGTTGTATTCTTCAAAGGAATTTAAATATTGTTCCCTAGTAAATAGAATTCAAATTTGCCATTTATGTACATGAAAGCGTGGTAACTGGGCGGTACTCGTCAAAACCGGAGCTCGTTAATGCTTATATTACTGCTTGGAGGTAGGAATAGGTATGATGGCAGTAGCTATAAACCGTACTGGACGAATAAGAATTAGAATACATTTATTACATAACCATAGGTCATTACATAAGGTTTCAAATATACATTGGTTTGTGCTCTATAGTCTACCAATTAAGGTGTATAATATTACTAATGTTACAGAATGTTAAATGTTACAGATTAAAATTAAATTGCATTAGAATGTGAAAGAAAAGAAAAACAATAATTAATAAATATGTTACATCGCTAGTCAGTAAATTTGTCGTCGTCGTCAATAAACTCTTGTACACTACGTTCAGTGCAGAACATAAAAGTTCTTAATAATGTTTATATAATATTACATTTTTTACACGTTACATTGTTATAATTTTTAGAAGAGAGAGTAATGGCCACCAGTATTGCCCACAACAAAAATTATCGGTGTTGATACTTAAAATATTTACTATTTTATGCACATAATATTATTATATAAAAATTATAATAAAGATTAGTATTCAACTATTTACTAAGAGCATTTTTCAATTTAACGTACTCGAATTTTTAAATTCATTCGGATGATTTTGAGTTGTATATTTTAACCGACATTACGTAAAAACTTTTCTGGTAAAATGTTGAGGTATGACCGAACGAGTAAACTATTCTCTGCCCTTGTCTTAAATTTCTATGGTTCCTTCTATTTGTCGAAAAATGGCTAACAAGAATCCATTTGATGCCCACCGCAAATGATACGTACACAGCGTTTCTGCATCTTAAATACCAGCATAAACTCTATTGATTTTCCACAAAAAAATATACCGTAATCTATCGCCGACTGCATATATCCATAATAGGCTGTTAAGGCCGCATCCACAGACGCATGTTGTACTAATTTTCGCAATGGGTGCATAAACCGAGATCGAAATCTTTCTCAAGAAGCACAAGACAGTTTATAATTAGATCACATTGAAGGCGTTTTACTACGGAGATCAACACTTTTGGCAAAGGCTGTAAATAGAAATTAATCTCGGATTGTATATTTATACAAAACGTCTAAAATACCTCGCTAAAATCGGAGTGTAAATGAGAACGAACCGTCTTCACGGATCAAAGACTAATTAAATTATTCAAATTCACACGTTCGCACTGGCCTGATAATGACGTTGTTCGGAAGTGGGGCCCTGAAGCCCTTGTCAAATCTCGACATCATGTGACCCAAATGTCAATGTCACGCTTTACGGTTTAAACTAAGTTATATTTGGTTACATATTGATGTAAACGCTGGCATATTGAGTTCCAAGGTATTTATTGCTACACATGAGAAATGAAACTATTTTTTTAGATCTAAATCACGTATGTTTGTTTTTTCAAACAAACCAAGTTTTCGGGTTCTTTACAGGTCCCATGGTGTGCACGTGATATGTTAAAGCTTATGCACGACGTGCGAGAGCGCGCTGTAAACGCGCGTCATCTGCGCGTGTGTTGTCGCGCATTTTGATGACAGATAGTTTTAATCTTATTTTTGTTTGTTAATTTCAGGTAGTTTTTTGAAATGAAACAACTACATGAAATTCTAAGGCGCTGCGCAGATGGAGCAACTTTGATCGTCGAGTTTCGGCAACTGGCAACCCGTAAGTAACTAGTTGTTTATGACATTTTTTATATAATTTCAAGAAACCGCGCGGACGTAGCAACTTCAGTTGAAAGTTTCGGCAATCGTCTACAGTTTTCGATTCTTAAAATCCGCGATTAAATAAATTCCTAATTTTCGCAACTAGAAACTTGCAAATTTGTTCCGGTTGTCTCCAGTTGCCAGTTTCCGCAACCGGCAACCGCAATTCGTGAAACAACTTCACTCGCTCCCCGTCCCCCGCTGCGTCAGTTTTGACCGTGGATTTGGAAAGTTTATTTAAAATTGCGTCAGCCAGCAACAAGGCCTTTTAGTTGCTACAACCGGCAATCGTTAATAGAAACTTGCGTCAACTAAAGTTGCTCCATCTGCGGAGCGCCTAAGTATAAACTCCAGTGGAGTATATAAGCTCTTTGCTTGTAACGCGATGTTTGCGCGCGTGAATCGATGCACTACAGCACATCTGCGACGCGTATACCCGTAGACGTCGTCGACCCGTTTAAAATACGCCGAGTGCATAGGGTATTAACTCCATCTTCTACCAAAGTGGAGTGGTATCCAAATTATCATTACCGTACGGCTGCGACAGGCGTCATAATAACAAAATGCCTGATGTTAACAGATGAATCACAAAGCAGTGAAAACATGACAAGTTAACTAAATATTATTGGATAATAATATCGTGATGACATAATGATATGATATTGACACCCAGAACACACCGGTTGAAATCATTGGTACAATCACAGTCATATATCTAGATAGACGCCGCAAGTGTACGTACTTCGTGTATGGGAATGAAGGTAACCAAATGGTGAGGATCCATACATCTGCAGGATAGACATAGCTCCACAATGAGCCGTCTCGCGATTCCTATTGGAAGATGAGAACCGTACCTACAGGTTTGCACCGTCAATGCCAAACACTGAACAACGCACCACTTACTTTGATCGGTTGATGAAAATACTGGAGCTGCTGGATCACGGCGGCTAGCTAGCCGGAACCGCGTGCTGCGATTTGGGCGACACCACGATGAGGATAATCCTATTGGCGATCGCCAATAGGCGGCGCCTTCGTGAATGACGTATTTGACGTTGCAAACTGCGCGAATATTTAACGAAGAACTTACACGTTTACGAAAACCGTACACTTCGCGTGCCCAAAGTTAGTGTAATTCACTTTCCGCTGCTACACTACAGAACGCGCTCGATCATTATCGTAGATAAACACCAGTTGAAAACGCGAAAAATGCATAATTGTACCATTATAAACTGCAAACGAACCATAACTGTGGGTAAACGGGTAAACGGGCAAGTGATTTTGTAATCAGAAGATGCATAATTTACTTTAAAAACAATTATTTTGGTTTTGTATGAATTTCGAGAAAACAAATATGCAACTCAGTGTATTCCTCACGATTTGTAATACATTGTGGCTTTTACTTGGTGCGATATATTTGTGATCCTTTGTTAATACGCCATGAATATCGAACGAACGCCACTTTTGCTTAATGCATTCAGTTTCTGTGGTACGGCCGCTTGTACATTTTTTTGGCCAAATTTAACATTTAGTGATGTATACGTTAGGCAACACTGTTCTCTATTCTGATCTATTTTGATAACAAAGGGACGAAATTATTTTGACTTTAGCAATATTATAAAAATATTGTATAACTCTTTTGTTGTAACGTTTAGTAACGTTTCGTTTTTTGTTTCAGTTTTGTAGTATCTAATATCCGCTCACGCGATGCGCTCATCCTACCGCAAAATGGCGGCTATTTGGTTTCGAAAATTAGAAAAGGATTCAGTTTAAATACAAGTTTTTAAAAATGAAAATTATTATTCTGCATTACTAAATAAATACCCTCCGTACTACAACAAAAACATCTCAAATAAAATGCAGTAATACACCGCAAATCCTGCACTTAAAAAGCACTAATGAAATTTTTGGTATACTTGGGTACATATGATAATATTCCGTTTGAGTGGTTCTAATGTTTACCATGAAATTACTCCTTAAAGTATAGTTTATAAACATTTATATTCAGGGTAAACTTAAAAAACGCAACTTACGGTATGTTTTCAATAAATAAACACCAACATCACCAGCCCAAACAATAACACACACGATTGTCGTGACGTATTTTTGAAGTTGTTTATTTTTTTTAAATGACAGACCCAGACATTAAAAAATTATGGTTTGCTAGAGTAGTTAACGAAATAGCAATTAGTATTAGTTCTTTTATCTGTTATAACTTCAATATCCGATAAATCGGTACAAAATCATTACCGGCACCTCTAGGTGTGGTATGCTTCCAGAGACGCATGAATCGCGTGAGCGGTTATCAGTTGTATCTGTAATTTCGATAATTTTTGCAGCACGTTGCCTCGAATGTCTATATAATGACGCAAAGAATTAACAGTGCAAAAATAATAAAGCAAAGAATTACCAGTGCGCTGTCTTTACAAAAACCTGGAGTTGGTCATACGTATGAGTTCGTTGCTTTCGAGGACGAAGTGGTCTAGTTTATCCCACCTAAGATGCTATTCAAATATGCAGAGTAGCGGAGTTAGAAATCCGGGAAATAATAAACAAATAACAAAAATTTCACACGAGGCCATCATTAAGTAAACCTCTTCTGATTAATAAGATGTTACCATATTTTGTCACTAGTAACATTTTCATTTGTCTTGCCTTTGATCAATTACCAACAAAAAAACCATCTAGTAAAATTAATTAAGACAGTCGCAAGTTCATATAGTGAGGTGCGTTTTCATTATTTAAGTTAATCGATAAGATCTTCTATTACAAAAAGATGTTATATGATAAGCCCATTTTACAGGAAGGACAATAATTTTAATGTTTGAAGTCGATTAAAAAGTAAAGTCTCAATTTTTTTTAAAGTAAAATAAAGGACTAAACTATCTTATTGTAGTATTTTTCTACTATATTAATATTACGATTACTTGTAATCAACAAATACTTGAATAAAAATTATTCTATTTAGAATCGATTAATTGAATGGAATACGCGTGTTTACGCGTATTCCGTTCAATCAATTGATCTAAAAACACTTGGTGCTTCTACGCTTCAGAACAAGGGCGAAGGTGGTCTAGTTTATCCCATCAAAGATGCTATCCAAATATGCAGAGTAGCAGAGTTAGAAATCCGAGAAATCATGATCAAATCACAAAACTTTACACGAGGCCGACATTAACTAAACCTTAAGTTACTTTAGTAAGATTTTAGATATTTTGTCAGCAGTAATATTTTCAGTTGTCTTGCCATTCACCAATTTGATCAATCACCGACGGAAAACCATCTAGTAAATTTGATTAAGGCAGTTGCAAGTACATATATTGAAGTGCGTTCTCATTATTTAAATCAATCTATAAGATCTTCTATTACAAAAAGATAGTTATATAATAAGCTTATATTATTTCAAGGATAATAATTTTAATATTTGAAGTTGATTAAAAATTAAAGTTTAAATTATTAAGTAATCAAATTTTTTTAAAAACAACTTTCGTTAAAGGACATAACTATCTTGTTTTGACATTTTTCTACTGTATTAATATTTCACGACTACTTGTAATCAACGAATACTTGAATCGATTAATTGAATGGAATACGTGTATTCCGTTCAATCAATCGATTTAGCGCGGAAGGAGGTTTCCCATCACTACATAGTTTTTGTGACGTCATGGCGGATACATAAAATGTGGCACGCTCGGCTTTCATACAAATTGCTGTACTTGCGGCGACTATCTATATATATATATATATATGTCTGTGGGTACAATCAATGCATTCTATCTATTATGACGTTCAATATACGGCTAGTCTTACAATGAAAAAGTTTCTCTAAAGGATAAGGTTCGAAACGAGATTATCCGACAAAGAAACCAAAATCATTGACATAGCTGGTCGAATAAGCAGGCTGAAGTGGCAGTGAGTTGGCCATATATGTCGAAGATTCTATAAACTCTATCGGAAATGTATTCTTGAGACCACGACTCAGCAATCGTAGTGTAGGATGCATTCTGGCCAGATGGATTCACGATCTGCGAAAGGCTGCTGGCAGCACACAACATTAGACTGCGATAGGCTGATGTTAATGTGATAATGAAACACACCCCTTCTCTGTTCCGCTTTTGAGGATAATTTGACCTTGGTAATAAGTGATTAGGATAATGGCCTAAGGCATGAGGCCTAATTGGCTTAATATAATATTGCTGAGAATTTAGCATCAAAGATCACTTTGCAAGTAACAAGTATCCTCTATTAAATTCTAAGATGTGAGTACACTAATTCCAGTTTACGTAATATCGGATTCAACTTCTTACTTGGTATCGGAATAATTTTCTTCGGATTTCAGTAATTCGGTCTTGAGGTATCGCATTTAATAGCTCGTATTAATTTTGTAGAGGTTTGACAGTATTAAAATGATTGCTGATGTATCGTATTGAATTACTAAAAACATCGTTTTAGAGAAAACATTTGGTTAAGGCGAGTTACGTGCGAGCTAATACATTTTGGGAGATGAGGTGTGGGGGAGCGTCTCTCGCGTCCCGCATTCCACGCACTGGAAATTAAGAATATGAAGAAAATAAGAACAGGCGGAGAAAATTTGACACAGATCCGACGTC
This sequence comes from Hyposmocoma kahamanoa, assembly GCF_003589595.1. Classification (NCBI taxonomy): domain Eukaryota; kingdom Metazoa; phylum Arthropoda; class Insecta; order Lepidoptera; family Cosmopterigidae; genus Hyposmocoma; species Hyposmocoma kahamanoa. The sequence continues at coordinate 5,099,007 of NW_020653344.1, forward strand.
GAAAAGTGCCCGATGACGACAGACGGGGCAGAGGGCGGCGCGGGGTATCGTTAAACTGCTGGGCAATTAAGATTTTGGGATAAATGTGAATTTAATAACTATGGGGCTTCAATTGAAAACCAAAACTTAGCAGTTTCTCTGTAGTACTTACAGAGAAATATCTCCATATAAAAAATATGTGCAAGACAATTTTGATCTTAAATAATTCATTTTAGACTATTATTTTAGTATGTTTTCAGAATGTTAGATGATCAGGTAAAGTACATACTATCGTGTAACAAATTAGTACATTCTTTAGATAATATCCTTAAGTGTATCTCATGTTTTAAGACCGTTATTTAACGGTAAACACATAAACCATTTCATCTAGCAAAACAGTTTTTCCCGCTTCTCTCTCTTCAATAGTACTGTGTGCACGTGTAATTGTATCACCTCACACAAACGCGTTGCTGTTCACTATAGTGTCTTAATTTACACACCTAAATAATATGTATCTGTAAAGTCCACAAATATGTGAGTGTAAGTAATAAAATTTTATAAGTACGTTGTTGGTACTTCTCTATGAAGAAAATTTAAGCGGCAACTAAGAAAGAAGAAAGAAAGAAAAATTGTTTATTAGCGTCATAATTATGCCATATTACAATTTACAAATTTTACATTCTTAAGCTTAGATATAAGTATAACGCTAAACCGACGTCTACTCAGCATTAGTCGAGGCATTTTGCAACACCCCAACGCTGGTCTTCCGGAGACACCGGCCAGTTAGGAAGTACCACTACGCGCTGCAACGACACGCTGAACCATATATTATATGGTGACAAGTACGAACTCAATATAATGTAATAAAATACTTAACAGTTAAATGGTAAAAATATTAAATTAAATGTTCAAAAAAAATTGGTATTGCAGTGTAATGTAATATTAATAGAGTAAATTATAAGAACCCACTAAGTAAATAATATAGCATCAATACAACACAGCACAGGCTAAGTTAATTTCTGTTGATTCAAAAGATACTGTTTATATCTAAATTTAAAAGATTTTACTGTAGATTTTACAGTTACTACACAGAAGCACTTGAAAATCGTAATCCTGAAGCCCGTAGGTGGTTATTGAGACCCATATAGCGAAACGGGTTGCTCCGTATGATAAACACCGTTACTGTTCATGAATGGGTTAATGGTACGAAAGTACGATGAACAAGGAAAGGTGCTCTAGATTAAGATGTGCAACAACTTTAAGAAACTGAAGACGATAAAAGCACGTGGAAAGTCGTCAACAAATTGTATATACTGGGCGTCGTATACATTTGCTATGACATTTAGATTTAATTTTAATGTAATATGGCGGATAAGACGCGGCGAAATGACTTACGCGCTATTCCAATCGATCGTCAGAAAGTAATATGCTACTGTTTCAATTATCTTAAATAAATTACAATAATTTTTCATCATAAAAAGGTAAAAGCCTAAACGATCGTAATCCAAAAGTTGAAATAGAACCCCGTGGGTAAATGATGTACTAAAAGTTTGAGAGTTCCGAAGGGTGTCCGCTGCGTGAAGAGACGCAGGTCTGGCGCGGGTGTCAACGAGAGCTGGTAGTTGCCTTGATTTTCCGAACAAATCAGTTTATTGTCAGATGAACTCCGCGGGAGTCCCTCGTGACGCAGCGGTCGCCCTAAAAGTTTCAGAAAAGTGGAATAAATTGCTTGCGAAAATTTTCTCCCAGAAGAAAAAGCTGTAGATATCTGCTCAGGTTTGTCCGGAACATGGATTTTCTCAAATTTTATGGAATTTCGTGCTGAGGTCAATTAAAACTTTTTGCCAACTTTGGCCTTTCATTGGTTCCAGTACACATCTTATTTTTGATGTCAGAAATAATTCAGTAGGTAGCTCTTTATAATTGTGTAAAATTCAAGGGATTGGGGACCAATGATTTGCTCTCTGGGCGATGGAAAAGATCTCGGGCTCGAGGCGTGACGATGTTGACTTCCTCCATAATTATCCCACTTTTTTATTACCCTGTTTTCTGGTTCCTGATCACGTTTTTTGAATTCTTGAATCATTCTCGTCCTTTCCCTTCAATATTCGTAGATAAGTTTGTTCTATGCGTTGTCACTCCCATCAAAATTTTTGAAACGTGAAGACTTAACATTTCCTTATTGTAAAACTGTACGCTTACTATTCAATTCATATAGTTACCTATAGGCTCTTTTGGAATAAGTATTGCATTAGTTACATTTATAGGGTGTGTTTTATTATAATTTTTTGTTTTATTTGTTATAGCCCTTTCTTTTCTTCTTTTATCCTTTCTTACAATAAATCTTGTGGTGTTTCTTATTCTTATCTCTCTATTTCTCTGTCTCTTTCTCTCTCTCTCTCTCTCTCTCTCTCTCTCTCTCTCTCTCTGTCTCTCTCTCTCTCACACACACACATACACATACTTACACACTCCTACAATTGCAAGTACAAATAGCCTCCTAACAATTTAATTTTATTTTGTTATTTACTTTTGCAAATATTGTTTGTTATCTTAAATGCAAGTTTTACCTAGTTAAATGCCACTTGCAATATTTTATTGCATCCAGAAGTGGGAGCCTGGAGATCTGTCACACAGGTTAATACCTAGTATGGGCTCCAGTCCCTTACCAAGGTTTTTCTTATTTAAAATTTAAGGTAGCTAATGCGTAGCTATTCATAAGTTTATTTATGTAAGGACCTTGATAAGAGACAAAAAAGGTTATTATTATTCTCTAAGACTATGTTATATCGGTACGAAAAATTCAGGTGTTCTGGGTAGTGCCACGGTGTAAATTTCGTTGCTGTATGGCCTTAGACGTCACGGTTGCAGTTAGTTGAAATTTGTAATTAGTTGGGGTGAGTTGAAACACAATCGCGAACGTAGAGAATTTAAAGATTTATTGAAAGTTCAAAGCTCAAGTTATAATGGATGTTAATGTGACCAATCGCGACTGCGTAATAACGTCAAATGAACGGACATAAATTGACTGCGCCAGACGTTAACTGCAAGCTCAGCATAAAAATAACTTGACCGTACGTCCCAGTTTGAGCGGGACAGTCTCGCTTTTAAACTTCGTGTCCCGCTGTCCCGAACAATGCTCTGCTTTGACGAAACCGGACATACGTGATAATAAATATAAAAAAATGAATAAAGCCAGCCCACCAGGCGGTGTACTCGCGTGCGCCGTCAGACATCCGTCCGAAACAACTGCCAAATAAGTAATACTTGATTGAGAGCTCAACGGCACCGGGTTAGGCTGTTCAATAGATGGTTGTTTTGTAAATACCGTAAGTTATGCAGATGACATGGTGCTGCTGAGTCCTTCAATCAGTGGTCTAAAAGTATTGATAAATGTATGTAAAAGGTTTGCTGAGGCCCATGGACTTAGATACAATGTTAGAAAGAGTGAACTGTTGGTGTTCAAATCAGGTACCAAAACCTATTCAGCGCCACTAGTCCCTCGAAACGGTAATGAACTCGAGATAGTGACTAAGTTTATGTACCTGGGTTACTGGGTCACAGAAAATTTAACAGACGATGTTGACCTGGAGAGGGAACGCAGGACACTGGCGGTAAGGCGTAATATGCTGACCCGCAGCACGGTGATTCACGCTCCATACTAAGGCGGTCATAAATACGTAACTCCGAAATTATTATTATTTTTTTATTTTATTACGTTAAAATATGATTCGGTAAACGTAAATTAATAAAATTATACATTTTAAAAAATATTTGACAATATTTAGGTGTAAAAATGTCTCGCAGTAATTTTGTTTTTAGACGATGTATCTAAAACATTTTATACTGCGACTTTTAATGGTAAAACTGTGTAAATAATGATTATTTGTATTAACAATAACCACAAATGAATAAATTAAAACAATAAAAATACATAAAAAAGTTCATTTTACAAAATACAAACAAAACACAAATTATACCAAAATACATTAAATCTCAACAATATTAACTTTAAATACATAACAAGTCTAATACAGCTTTTGACAGTACACCTTTTTTTTAACAGGTAACTTTCGTAGACCTGTTATGAAGGGATCTGAATGAAGAAGCAGCCTATTTACTAAATCTGTGTTGGTCACAATGCGACTCATTTTACGCGTATGATTTTTTCTAAAAGACTTGATGTATTTGTTAGTCGCTTCAGCTGCTTCTTCAGACAACTCTCCGATGGACAACAAACCGTAATCTATAACATTAGCACCATGAATTAGAACTTTGTGAACGGAAGCAGGCATGTTATACCACGGATACTCGGCAACTAACTGCCGAGCCGTCTCTAAAGCGAACTCTTCGAAGTTCGTCTTATTAATATTATATCCCGAATTTAAACATTGAAGGATGATCCAGCAACGATCTAGGAGATCCTTCTTGATCCCAGTAATTTCAGCGGAAATTTCTGAATTCGAGAAAAACCGCCTGGCTGTATTACCATCGTTTGATGTTCCGCTTCCGCCACTTTTAGGCTTATCCACTATAAGCCCTAATCTTTCTCTAAATTGAGTCTGAACATATGATTTTTTTGCAGCAACAAGCATTTTGTCATTAGCGGACCTAGCTTGCCATTTCCTAACATCTAACTTGTACGCGACATGAACAAAATATTCAAAAAAACGTATTAACGCGTGAAGAGGTGATAAACCAAATTCATATTTACTCTCATCGACTTCCTTATTTAAACATTCGTCAATTTTGTTCATTTCACTGGGCAAGGCGTTACAAATAAAACATTTTGATGAAGAAACACCACTAAGTGCATTACACACTTTACCATCTACCATAGTAAGTTGCAAACAATGAGTAATGCGATATTCGCGATCTTCTTCCTTGAAAACAGTAGGCTGCAAGTTCCTTATTTTATCTTTAAAATGAGCTTCTTCCTCAACTGACACTGCAGTCGATTCCTTCAAATATCGGAGGCGTATAGGACGACAGTATCGAGTTGATGAAGGACGAGGATTTTTCTACAAAACTACTGAATTTTCTTTGTTATCTGTTGTCAAAACAAGCTGAAGTGGCACATACGAAGTAACAAACAGGCTACTGTCTTCAAGAGTGGAGTCAGAAAAACACTGTTTATATTCTGAATGCCCTGTACTGCCATCGAAACCCCATTTCCCTATCAAAGATATCTTATCTAGAGACTCATTAGGTACACTATCCAAAACATCTTTTTGAGACTTGAGAATCCGATTGGCAGTATGATCTAATAAACTTTGAAGTTCGACTTCGGCGGATGATTCTGTAACAGTAATATCTGAAGGATAACAGTGTTTTTTAGATTCCACGACACTTTGGTAAGATGGGAAAATGGTTTTTGAAAACTTATTGTCTATAAATTTCTTTACTAATATATATTGATGTCGAGTTAACTGAGCTTCAACAATGAGCGATAAAACTTCGCTAGAATCGATTTCAGGACAAGACAAGCTATCGGACGCATTGAGCAATGACTGTACAAGAGAAGGGTCTTGGTTAGACAAACTAGCCAATCTTCTCCTTTTTGTACGTTTACTGGTGTCGTCAAAGTTAATTCTCGGACGGCCATGCGATGAAGAAGTTGATGGTTTAACTTCGTCAAAGCTCTGAGATACACGTAACTCAGTTCGCTGTACATCAATATTTTCAACGACATGCAGCCAATCTGAATATTTTTCTAAGAATTTAGATCTAGTACGATTCGACTTTGCCCAGTAGTGGGAAATTCGTTTACAAATATTCTTAATTTTAAGGCTTAAAGTCTCTAAATCAATATTTTCGATGTCGTCAGAAAGGGATGATGTTTCGGTCAAAGTGCTCAGGACGTGTTGCATTTTTTCATTTGGATTACCCACTTTAGAGTGCCAAATATCAAAAATTGTCATCCTCGATACAGAACATTTGAAAAATGTACCTAAAACAATATGAAAGCTGAACTTAAAAAAAAATTAAAAATTCAATACTATGGACATGCATACTTTGACACCCCTTTAAGCCAAGAAGAGGCAGCAAGATGCAAATGAAACTTATAGCTCTTAATAAGGACATACTCCTTATTCAAAAACCATATACCTCAGGTGCAGCTCAGCGCAGCCAAAAGTTGTAGGTCTAAAGGAAATTAAGTTATGCCAAAAATTTTCACCAAAAAACTGCCTTCAATAAAAAAATTATATAAAAAAAATATGCATAAAAAAATTAAAAAAAATTGATAATAAAAGTACATACCATGCTCTTGGATCTCCATGCTTTCACAACACGTAAACACTTGATTTGGAATAGTGACACTCAAAAACAAAGTGATTAAGTTTCGATGACTCACACGTGGTGATAATTAGTCTCGCGATGCGCTCACTTCCGATGCACAAAAGTGAATGATAACGTGACCTAATTACATTGATATTTATAGTTTTTGGAAGCTTGTTAACTAGTTACTAACTTAGTGAGTTGATCTAACCGGGATAAGCCAATGATTTTTTTTGATTTATGGCCTATGGGGGAATCACAGTGCGCAGGTTTGCACGGTGTTCATACGAGGTTAAAATCACCCTTTTCAAAACATATTGCCAGACCCTCTACACGTGCAACCTGTGGAGCAATTACACTAAAAAAGCATACAGTGCCTTGCGTGTCCAATTCAAGAACCCCTCAGAGGATTATTGGGGCTGCCACGATACTGTAGTGCCTCAGGTATGTTCGCGGAGGCTAGAATTGATAGTTTTCAGGCAGTCGCTCGCAAGAGAGTGGCATCCCTGTTGGCCAGAGTGAGAGGCAGCACCAACAGTCTTCTTTAGGTGTTAGCAGAGAGGATGGACCGCCCAATCCTTAAGTATTGGATGTCCACTCTTGTTCATGAAAATGAACACTTTGCTTTCTACTAACATAGTTGTAAGTACCTACTAACACTATATGGATTTGTAACTGTCTGAAATAAATTACTTCATTTCATTTCAATCGACCAAGATTAAATTTTGAATAGCAGTAGAGCTCCTTGTGAAAGAGTTCATCCAGGGAAGTGCCACTTTACCTATTTCTGCCGCCAAGCAGTAATGTCAGCATTACTGTGTTCCGGGTTTGATGGGTAAGGGTGCTGGTGAAATTACAGGCACGTGGGATATATCAACTTATATTTCAGGGTGACGGGCGCAGTGGTAGTGCCCCTCAGATCTTTGCGATTTAAAGCTCTGAGTGGCACTGCACTGTTACGGACAGGCGTGTAGTTTACCATCAGGTGCACGACTTGTTCGTCCCGTCATTTGATATTATAAAAAAAAAAACAAAAAGAATCTTGTACATAAACCATACAATTGCTTTGGTACTCATAGTACATGGGAATTGCCTACTTTCAGGCCAGGTAATTGCTTTGCATTACAGTTACATTATTAATATTGTAGGGTAGATACCAAAAACGTTTATAGAACCACCCCTAAGCAGTCACCCCGAAATATTTCATTCTGACAGGTGAGGGAGATGTAGGTGGAAGTTTGCAATCTGTTTTTCTTTTAATTGCCTGAAACTGATTTTAGAAATTTTCTCAGAATACACTTTTGAACGTTACACAATTACATAGAGTCTACTCAAGTTAAAGTTATTTGAAGTGGAAATTCGTAGAAATTGTGAATGGTCCGAAAGAATAACATAGGCAAGACCCTGATTGGGGGTATATAAACAACTCTTAACGATGTCTTGTTTTAGAGAACAAAATGTAAAAAGTATGAATCATTAGAAATCGGTTTGGGAATATGATTTATAACAGAAAAATATATTTATATAAATACTAAAAGTATTATTTAGCAAAGATATTTTTAGTTTAGAAACTTAACTAGTATTAAATGCAACTTTAAAATGTTTGGAATCCCTACTATGATAATTATTCTAACAGTATTGAAAAAATTGATGTTATGTTATGTACTTTTCCTTGCGGATCTTTAGACCATGCAGTCTAGTCTTTTTTTATATTTTTCAAATTTATATGGTAACTATTGTATACATATTATCCCTACTCTGGTATTATGTAGTCAGAACACTCCGTTGCTTATTAATCTATGATATTGAAGTGTTGTGTCTTCACCGCACATCAGTGAAACAGTGTGTGTATAGAACGTCGCATCTAATACGTTGTTACATAGATATTGTTGGTTTCGGTTATCTCAGCCGCGATCAAGGAATCGTCAAAGGGCCCGAAACGTTACTTTGTTTGAAAAAACAAATAATACGCTATTTAGATCCGAAAAACAGTTTCATTTCCTGTGAAAACTATAATAAACATAGTATGCTGTCGTAGATTCACTTAGGAAGAAAGTCCAATAAAGCTATTATGGAAGCCGTTACGGGTTATTCAATTACACCCTACAAGCTCGCCACACCTTATTGTCTTCGGTTATTGTATAAATTGAAGTTACTCAACTAACAGACTAGTGGCAAATGCAATTGTAACAAATTGTAACTTTAAGTCGTATAATAGCGGAACTCTTACAGTTCAGGAAGTGAGGAATGATCACATGTGACTTTATTATACTAAGACTAAGACATTACCTTTGACTTTCTATTAGTACTAGTGCATTCTAGAACTTTTTAACAATTTATGCTTCCAGTAGAGAATTTTATAACCAAAAGTTGCAGGCTTGTCCTGTAATTTTTATAAACTCCTTAACTGCATTGTAGAGTCACTGTAAACTGCATAAAGTAGTTGCACGATATGGAATAATTACTATTGTTTCTAGAAGTTGAATAATAGAGGTAAATGAGTAGTGTAAATCTACAAACCATAGTACTATAGCACTTATGTTCGCATAAAAAAGGAAAGTGCAGACGTTTTAAAGGTGTTAACTGAGTTTGAGATATAAATTAAGCTGGAGCTTCAATTCAAGCGATTCAACACGCTTACTTGAAGTATTTGAGTGGAAATTGCTATGACTAGACAGCGCCGTTTGTTAGTAGAATTGTTTTAATTCCTTGCAAATTTTACTAGCTTTGTGATATATTTGAATATAAGTAAATTCTACTTATATTCAAACATTTACTTGTATAAAAAATACTTAAATTTAAACTATTAGAATTTGTTATGGAAAACAAATTTCTTTTTCATTAAAGTAAGTAATAATATTAGTATTGGAGGGTCATCAGAAATATTTTCAAAATTTTCTAAATTAATATTTCCAGTATTTATTTCATGACATCAAGTGACGGGACGAACAACTCGTGCGCCTGGTGGTGAGCGACACGTCTTTCCATAGCAGTTGTAGTGCCACTCAGAGCTTTAAATCACACATATCTGAGGGACACTGCCATTGATCACCCGTCACCCTGAAACATAAGTCGACAAGTCTCATGTTTCTGTAATTTCACCAGTAACGTTCATATTACGGCTTGGCGGCAAAAATAGATAAGGTGGTATTACTTCCCTGGGCGGACTCTTTCACAAGGAACTCTACAGCTATTAAAAATTAATAACATACAGAAATATAATATACAGATGCTTATGAAAACACCAGATTCGATAATAAAGATCTGATTTATATAAATACGAGTAACATATGCAGCAGATTTAACAAAAAAATTTGAAAGAAATATTTTATGGAAATGCACTGTAAGTACAATTTTACGCAGCTCAAAAATATATCCTTGTTTAGCCTCACGTGAAATGAAGGCTTTATTCAGAATCCACATTGGATATCAAATTATATATTACTGGCTAGTGCCTGCTTTCGAGTAGCTTATTGTACTATGCTAATTTTCATAGTTTTATTGGTTCTCCATCACACAAACTTTTTCACCCCATTTAAGGTTTATTTATTGTAACAAAACGTAGCCCATGTCCTTCTCCACGGTCCATCTACCTCTATACCAAAGTTGATCAAAATTGGTTCAGCAGTTTAGGCGTGAAAATGTAACTAAGTTATTTTCACATTTATAATATTTGTTTGGATTCGATATATGCAATGAATTGAAAAGAAAAATGTAAAAGCTGATTAGGAAGCAAACGCTAACAACCTAGTTGTCTTTTTGACGAGTTTGTTACTTGAACAAAATGCTCATAAAGTCAGAAAAGAATTTGATCCAGGTCATAAAACTGTTATTGATAATGGAAAAAATCCTTAAACCAGTTCCTTGGTAGAATAATAGTTACGTCTTGAAATCTCTCTTTCCTCTCCGCTTTGCTCTGAAACATGGCAACTTCCTAAATCTTTGGCGATTTGATCAGTTACGCCTTGAAGTAAATTAAAGAGAGTTACTACTGTATAATTCACACCCTTGATGTAATAAGGCTATATTTGCAAAATGAAAACTTTTCAGGAGGCTTAAAAATATACATAATTTCAATAAGAAAGAAGATATCCATAATATTAACCTTAGAGCCAAGTCCAAACTCATGGTACCACGATTTCGTTTAACCAAGGTAAACAACTCTTTTATGGGGAACTGTATACGTTTTTACAATAAGATTCCGGAGCATATATTGAGTTTATCATTTCCTAAGTTTAAAAACTACATTAAAAATATTTTGATCGAAAAATCATATTACAAAATTGAAGACTACGTGTTAGATAAAGATGTAGGGAAAGACGACATGGCTCCAGAATCCACACAAATTTGATTCAAAGTGTATTCCAAAGCATTTAAGTTTATTTGAAAAGAGCAATCCCTAGAGTTTCTTGCTCGTTCTTCTCAGGGAGGTCAGCGTAGTGAACGAGCAGTAGCTAAAATGTGACGTTTTCAAGTGTAAATTTATTTTACCTATGGAATAAATAATCTTTGACTTTGACTTTGACTTAAACATTATACGAACGAAATCAGTCGATTATTTTTAACAGACTACAAAAAAGCTTGGAGGTCCTCAATTCCACATTTTTCTTGTAGTGATGTTAAGCGTTAACTCCGCTATTTATGAATCGATTTTAATGTTTTCTTTATGTCCTGGTCCTTTTTAAATTTGAAGAAAATGTTCCACCTCTTAGGGTGGCAAACTAAGGGATAAATCCGGTTTCGCACACTTTCCGGTAACCGATTTCATTCAAATAGATGTAATTCCATGACGATGACGAGTGACTGTAATATATCAAGTAATATACAAAAAGTTAGACGCACTTAATACGCGGACATCATCAGTCAATTTAAGAGGCACGCTCTTATCGGTGTAGCCTCCTCCATTCCTCACGATCCATAACCCGATTTGATCTTTTTATAACTGCTAAATTTCACATTCTCTCTTATTTGCTCACTGAATGTTATTCCCGGTCTTTTCCTCTCTTCTCTCCTAATATCTTCTATCTTAATTATAACTTATATCAATAATTTTCATGTCACTATGTAACAAATGTCCAAATACTTTTTTCTTCTGTTTTCATAACCATTTTTAACCATTAGAGAACGGAAAACGTTAGACACATAACCAGCTCCTTGATCTTTTTATAGCTGTTCACTCTCACATTTTCTCTTATGTGCTCACTGAATGTTCTTCCCGGTCTTCCTCTCTTCTCTCCTAATATCTTCTCCTCAATTGCAACCTTCATGTAGTCATCATTATGTAAATAATAATGTCCAAATACTTTCCCCGTTCCATTGTATTACTTTTAAAAAACATAGTGTGCACTATAAGTTTCCGGAAGTGGCCACTTACATAAACAATATTGAAAAAGTAATTACAACATTTGAAAATGGAAGTCTTTGGCTGTAGAATACAGTTTGTTTCATCTGACTGTCACTTGTTTTTACATTGTGGCGTCATTTTAGAAATTGGTTAATTTTTAAAGGTAAGGTTAATTTTAAAATTAATTAGAAATTTGGTGGAAAAACAAATAAAAGTGATTTAATTAACTGCCTCCGTGGCCGAACGGTTACTTAAAGTCCCAGGTACGATTCCCAGGTGGGGAGAAATATTTGTATGGCCCACATTTATTTGCCTTGTGACTTTGGGTGTAATCTGTGGTTGTCTATGTATGTGTCCATGGCACCCGCGAAACAGGGTTTCCCTAGTGCGGGGCTATGTTGTGTGTGTGCGTTATTATATTATTATAATTAACCTACGCGTGCGGTTGCTGTCCAGTGCGGACGTATTTTGCGAGTACACGGTGACAAAAAATATTTATTTAAATTATTACGGAGCCTTAAGAGTGATCTTTGAGTGAGATGGCTACCAGATGTGGTGGTCGTGGTACAGAAACTTATGATATTTCTTTTACGGAGTGTTCAGGTGCGCAATGTAGAAAGTTGTACCATTTGAAGTGTGTTAGTATATCAGCGGAGGCGTTTAGTGCATTCAAGGGCGAACACATAAATAATTGGATTTGTCCGAAGTGTGTGCGCTCTAAACAAAAGCGGAATAATATAGGTAGATATAGGTATTGCAATGAACGAAACTTTTACTCCGAGCAGTTTCGTAAACACGGAACGCGGGAGTCAGCGGTGGATGACAAAGTAAACGAGATGTTATTACGAGAGCTGCGGGAATTTCGCGCTGAGATGAATTGTCGATTGAATGAGCAAATTAAAGCTTGTAAGGTGTTAGAAGATCGCTTTATAAAAGTAGAAACAGAATTACAAGAATTTTAAAAAGACGCAGCGGTAGTGGAAGAAAGAACAAACATTAATGAAAGTGAGCATATTAAAATTGATAATTATAGTTTGGAATTAGGCGCCACTGGTAGAAAAAAGAAAGATCAAGTAACAATTACACCTTCGGGTGATGGTAAAAACAACACATTGTTTGCAAACATTACGAAACGAAATATATAGGAGGTACCTATTAAAAAAGTATGGCCATAAAAAGTGCGAAATCACAAAGTAATGACGTGCAAATAAAAGAGGAGGTAGTGTTGGATGGTAACGTATCCTTAAAAATCAGGAAAATAAAATAGAGAAAGAGGACGACTGGACCAAAGTAAGACGCAAAAAAAAATAGGTACCCCTTTAACGAAGTACGGATATGCGGAAGTACAAGTTACATACAAGAAAGAAAAAAGTTTCTACATGTGTGGCGGCTAAAAAAAGAAAGTACGAAAATGTAGAAATATATATAAGGACGTTATGTGGGGCCGAAGTGCCAATCATAATTGAAAAAATAAAGCATAAAACGGAACGTGATTATGTCTCATTCAGAATAGGAATTCCTGAAAGTAATTACGAAAAGTTTTGTCAACCAGAGTTATGGCCAGTTAATGTAGAATTTTGTAAATGGATTTGGTTTCGAAGATCAAACGAAAACTCAATAAAGTAAGAGAGAATACATTGAAATTTGCTACCAGAACATAAGAGGTCTTCGAACGAAGCTAGATGCGTTCAGTACGGGGATTGTGTGTTCGGGGGCAGATCTTTTTGCAATTATCGGAGACGGTGACGGGTTATAATAGTTCAATCCAAGATGCATAATTAATTCCACCAGGATATAAAATTATTCGAAGTGACCGAACAGATGGACGAAAACAAGGAGGCGCGCTTTTAGTGGCCACATCGCGCTTCGAGCTGAGGTGTGTACCTACACCGGGTGACGTAATAATTGGCAATCATATGTTTGAATGCGTTTTTGCAAAGGTATATTTCGCGATAGATTTCTGTTTTTATGTTGCGTTGTCTATATACCACCGCGTAGTAGTGAGAACGAATACATGGTATTATTTAAGGCAATAGAAAATATCTCTCTTATGTATAAAGACATATTAGTCATAGGCGATTTTAATTTGTATTCGACTTCCGCAGTAATTTGTAATTATTTTGAATTGTTTTTGTATTGTGGATTTACTCTGAGTATTGCCGACAATGGGAGAGAGTGTCAGTGTGTGCGCGGCGAACTAGTCGCTGGTACCGCTAGAAGCCTACTACCCACCGTTTGGGATATCAGTCTCGTTGTTCGGCGGTGGCGTAGCGACTTCAGTGCAACAAATCAATACAAATGATGGCCTGGATGGATGGATGATTGAGTGGTATACTGCAGAACTTATTCGAGAAATAAAACTTAAGGCCCTTCTTCACAAACGTTATAAAGCCAGTAAGTCGAGTGTCGATTACGAAGAGTTTTCTTTGTGTAGGGCGCGTGTTAAAAAGATGATAGAACGGGATGCACATGAGAGACACAGGGATAGTGTGCAGAAACATTGAGTGGAGGACCCCAAGTCTTTTTGGAATTACATCCGTTCGAAAAGAGGTCGAAATGTTCGAAAAGTCGAAATTCCCAAGTCATTTTGAAAGAAGGTGTCGTTTTAACAGGGGAGCAATGCACTGAAGAGTTTGCTGAATATTTCCGTTCGGTGTACAGTACGGAGCGAGCTAAGCTAGACGTAGACAAAGCAATAAAAGAGGCGGGCAGCGAAAATGGATCAGCTAGAATGTACATAGAAAAGCTGCAATGCTGATGTGATCCCAGCTTCCACATTTAAAGACTGTCGCTGTGTACTAGCTGAGCCATTGCTATACATTTATAATAAGTGTTTAGAATTAGGGGTTCTTCCAGATATATGGAAAATTACGCGAGTGATTCCAATCCCTAAAAGTAGTCCAGGATTGTCTATTGACGAATATAGACCGGTGGCGGTGTTATCAACGCCAGCTAAAGTTTTTGAAGCAGCTATACAAAAAAGTATGTTTGATCAGGTGAATGCGCAACTCTCAGATGCACAGCATGGTTTTCGTCCAGGTCGAAGTACTGCAAGCAAACTTTTAAATTACGTAACGGAAATTATGTCAGTGCTAGATGATAGCAGAGGGCAGGTAGACGCCGCATATTGTGATTTCCGTTTCTTTAGAAGGCTGGTGTTGGTTGCACTCCCCGCTTACTAAAATTTCTGGCAAGTTACATAGAGAACCGGCAGCAATACGTTGAGTATGCTAGTTATCGATCACAGCCGTGTTTTGTCAGATCAGGCGTTAGCCATGGGAGCAATCTCGGGCCTCTTCAATTTATTATTATGGTAAATGATTTACCGAATCCTATCAATCATTCAAGCTGCTTATTATTTGCGGATGACCTTAAACTGTTTAGTTCAGTTAAAGGTGATGGGGACTGTGGACGGCTTCAAAGTGATATGGTCAAAGTGGTGGCATGGGGTAAAGACAGTATGCTTCAATTTAACATCTCTAAGTGTGTAATGATTTCATTTAGTAGAGCTCGTAACCCTATTCACTATGAATTTAAAGTCGATGGGGTGCTTATGAGAAGAGTGACGGAGGTAAAGGATCTAGGAGTATCATTTACAACAGAATTAACGTTTCGCGAGCATATTGAAACTATATGTAAAAAAGCGTACATAAATTTAGGGTTGATTCTTCGTAGGGTTCACAGGTTTACTTATTTAGTTTAAGTATTAGTGCTATTATTGCATTGTATAATGCCCTTATAAGAAGCCTCCTTGAGTGTAATGCGGTATTCTGGGCTATACATCAAACGTGGTAAATTCGTAAGATATCTGTACTGGAGGCAATAAGGGGTTTACCACTTGTATCCCCAGATGTATCCTAATCTGTTCATCTTGGGTATGGTGGGATACAACGAGCTACACGTGCGCAGGAACTTAGCGTTAGCAGTGTACGTGTTGAAGGTTATCAGAGATTTGTTATGCAATCCGATGCTAGGGGTATTAGGCTTATGTGTTCCTGATAGGTACGTCGGGCGACGTCGCCGTCCACCGCTACTGGCAGTGTCGCGTGGAAGGACAAATCTAATGACGGAATGTCCGCTAACGCGCACACTGCACACCCTGAACGAAATATCGAATAGGATTGATCTGTTCCATTGTTCTCTGAGTGAATTCATAAAGATAGCGCTTTATATCTTGTGCTACATGTAGTAATTTTTGTTGGTCTATTGCATTGGGTGGATAACCTGTAATAATAGATTAAGTGTGGAAATAAATAAATAAAAATAAAGTACTTCTCTCTTCCTTAACTATTTATGATGTATATGTTGGAAACATTTTTATTCCATTTTCGAATAGAAATACCGATTTGAAACTTAGTTTCAAAGAAGTCAACTCCAAAATCTCGGGATGGTATTTTCGTAGAGGATTTTCAGTTAAAATTGAATCAAATCGATCTTCAAACGGCAATGACGCAAACTCACTTAATGATTTATTGGAAAGTAATGACTGAAATGTTTATTGGAATCGGCTTTTCTCTGAAGAAGAATTTAATTTATCCGTAAGTACTAGACATGACACCTGGGGTAGATGAATTTCCTTAAATTTAATTAACCGTCTTCATTGTTCGGCTAAATTAGTTTTACCGAATATTTTCAATGATCTATGGCAGTTTTATGAGATACCAGGATGTGTGGGAAAAATATTGTCGTTGTTCCTATTAAAACCGGATTTTCCCTATATTTTAATTAAACGTCTTCGTCGTTAAGCTAAATTACTTTACTGAACATTTTTAATGATCTATGGAAACTTAATGAGACATATTTTACCAGATCCAGTCTGGTTTAGTACTTACTTTACCTAAAGTTTAACTTACAAATTCTATCGAATTACAAAAAAAGTTTAATACTTATTTGTTTTTCAAGGTTAACGATGCTTCTACTATGAGTTTACGGTAATGTTTCCCCCTAGTGACCGCGGCAAATGCTTAACTATTTTGTACAATAAATTGTTCAGCGGCCTTAGTGATCATAAGAAGAAGCATCATATTTTTATTTATTTTATTCGGGGAATTAACAGCTACTTTTACAAGATGCCAAATAAAACCTTCCACATATAAACTTAAGCAAATAAGATTACGATCACACAAACTAATGCATCTACGAGAAAACAAGAATCGCCATATCAGCCACTTGATAAGAAGCTATTACTTATCAGTCTTTATTATATTCTTAACGCTATTAAAGAAAAGGTCTAAGTGACCGTCAACATTGAGTTGGTTAAATAAAGTTGGTAGATAATGATTAATTCTAAAATTAGTATGACTAAATGGAACATGCAGTAAATTATACTTACGAAATTTTGTAACTTTAAATTTGAGTATAATATTACTGAGGAGCTCTGGACAATCAATCTTACTCTAAGCGACGTTCAACAAAGAACAGGCATCAGTTATTTCTTCGCAGATATAAGGGTAATAAATGAACTTTTTCACAACGGTGTGTGTAATCCAAGTGGAGCAATTTAAATTTGTAATTAAAAATTCTACTAAATTTCTTCTTGATTTTTTCAATGCTGTTAGAGTAAGTATCATAGCAGGGATTCCAAATTTGGCTAGGAAAAAAATGTCTACGATCATATGTGCAATTTTTAGGGATTTCAGAGTTACGAATGATGAATCCTAGAACTTTGTATGCTTTCTTTATATATAAGTACTAAGCTGATCAATAGCTTACAATAATGTAAATCTCCCAAATCTGATCCAGAGGTGTTTCTAATAAGATTACAATTTTTTATTTTGTAAATAAAGTTCGAAATATTTCGCTTGGGAGTAAAATTCATGTAATAACATTTTGACATATTAAAAATCTAGTTTATTAGCTGTACAATATATTTTGCGCGATCGCTTGTGATATTATTACAGTAAACTCATGGTAGAGGCAAAAAGCGAGATCTCTTAAAAAGGCGGGAAATTGAACTCTATTTTCTGTACCGCTACTGGTTCCTATGATCGGCTACTACTCAGTACAGTGCAGTTTTAAGTAGCAGTAGTGCTCCTTGTGAAAGAAAAAAGTAACAAAGGAGACTCCCCGGCACGATGTACCATACCTTTCCTGTATGACAATCAGCCTGAAAGTTATGTTGATTGGAAATTCATTTTCGTGGTAAATGGCGATGACAATCATGGCCTATAGTTCTGGGCTGCAAGTCTATTTATCTATTTATTTATTTATTTAACAAGGCTTTTAAAGTTAGATTAAAACTCTTGTCTTTGCTTTTTATTAAGGCTTATTTTATCGATCCAATCAATGTATAATAATATATTTGCTTATTGTTGCAGGGTTAAAGTTATTTTCATTCAAATTCAAATTCAAATTCAAAATAATCTTTATATCATAGGTAAACATTATTACACTTGAAATCGTCACAATGGTTAAACTCTACCGCTCATTCGTAAGGCAGATTTCCCTGAGAAGTATGAGCAAGAAACTCTAGGGGTTGCTCTTTGTAAATAACATTTGTAAACATTCAACATTTACAATATTTATTTTTTTTATTTGGAACATCAGATATCGAGACTACCTCCATGAGCTTAACGGGTTACTACCACGGATTTTTGTCATCCAAGTACGCAGAAGTTGTATAATAACCTTAAGTGTAAAGTTTTTGTTTCACTATAGTTTTAAACCTCGCGAAAAGGCAAATTTTGTATATCAACCGGAATCTTGTTATAGAAGCGTATACATTGCCCCTTAAATGATAAATTTGAAATATATTATATAATTAAATAATATAATAATAATATATATATTTAAATAAAATTTAAAAAAGAAATTTTTTGACGTGAAGACGAGGTCATCAAGAAAAGCTGGTTTATTTTTATTCCTCGTATTAATGTTATGTCTGTCACTATTTTTTCTGAAGAAATTACTATTCCTTTTAACATAAATTACATTTTCATAAAATAATATATATATGTCATAAAGTATGTCATAAATGTGAGGCTAGTGTAAGAATGTTAATTTCCTTAAACTTATCACTCAAAGATACTTTGGGGCCCAGATTGTAAATTGCTCTAACTGCACGTTTCTGCAGAACAAAGATTCTATTGATGTCGGCGGCATTACCCCAAAGCAAAATGCCGTATGTCATTAGACTGTGAAAGTAGCTGAAGTAAACCAATCTAGCGGTTTCGACGTCTGAAAGTTTCCTAATCGCGTACACTGCAGAGCCGAGCCGTTTTGATAACTTACTTATATGGGGACCCCATTGCAATTTAGCATCTAACGTTATACCTAGAAATACAACTGTATCCACAAGATTCAATTTTTCGTTTCTAACTACAATGTTTGTAACCGTCTCTCTAACATTGGGTAACGTAAATTTCACACAATTTGTTTTTTTCTCATTAAGGAGTAGGTTATTAACAGCAAACCAATCAACTACTTTAGATATAGCATTGTTCACATCGTCGTAGGAACATTGGTGCCTTTTAACTTTAAATAATAAGGAAGTATCATCAGCAAACAATACTATCTCATGTTTTATACCCTAATATAAACTAAAAACAAAAATGGGCCTAGAATTGAACCTTGAGGGACACCCATGCGGGGAAACAAAAAACAAAAACTATTTACGTACATTTCGCTATCATTGTATTAAAATACGTATAAAACGTACATGATGTATTTCACTTCAACTTTGATACTTATTTAGATCAGTTTTCTAAAACGTTTTATTGTTTAAACACATTATACCTACATGTTGATAAATAACCGATATAAATGTTTTGAGCGTTATTATAACAATGATAGATAAGACAAATACACATAATTTATTGTACGCACAAAACATTTCTGTCTATAATTGCCTATTTATTTAGATTTATGTGATTGTAATGTGTGGTATCTATACGAGAAAATGATAATCTCAGTATAGAGTACTAAAAAAATCGACCTCAGAAGATCGTGGAATTACATCTATTTGCCAAGTTTTATTGAAATCGGTTACCGGAAATTCATCCCCTAGTTTGCCACCCTTAGAGGTGGAATATTTTCTTCAAATTTAAATGGGACCACTACTAAGGTATACTCTTTCTAAGAAAAAAGAATCATCAAAATCAGTTCGTATATGTAGAGTTATCGCGAAATATACATATACAAAAAAAAAAAAAAAGAACATAGGTACAGTTGAGTAGAGAGAGCGAATTGAGAACCTCCTCCTTTTTTAGAAGTCGGTTAAAAAATCAGCGCTGAAGCTGCGAATGTCCGATATTTGCATCCGAGATGGGAATACTCAAAACAAGGAAAAATACAGAAGTAACTTCACTTTACTTCAAGTTTTTTTTATGATACCAAGTGACAGGATGAACGAGTCGTACGCCTGGTGGTAAGCGACACGCCTGTCCATAATAGTTGCAGTATCACTCAGAGCTTTAAATCACAAAGTTTTGAGGGGCACTGCTACTGCGCCCGTCACCCTGAGACATAAGTTGATAAGTCTAAAGTGCGTGTCATTTCACCAGCAGCAACCTTCAAAACAGGAACGCAGTAATGCTCACATTACTGCTTGGCGGCAAAATAGGTAAGGTGGCAGTACTTCCTTAGACGAATTCTTTCACGAGAAACTTTACTTTCATTATTATAAGTTAAGCTCACCGTCAAAAAAATTCGTAACCACCAGTGACAGATTACGATCTGGACGTTGCAATATTATCAGATGTGTAAGAAAAAATATATTGCTAAGTAAAATATTAATACGAAACAGGTAAACAACGGAAAAGTCAACTTCCGTAAAAATAATGGCTCCGGGCTACGATTACATTCGTAAATATTATTTTTATCATAGAAACACAATGAAGGAAACATTTATTTATTTATTTTGAACCTATTTGTCTTCTTTGTCATAAAATTGTCTCGTTTTTGCAACTCAGCAAACGGGAGCAGATTTTGGTCGTAAATGTCGTGATGAAGTTGTTGTGACCTTTTTTGATTCCGTGTTATTATTATTTCCTTTAAAGCGACCACTAGGCTTGTGCCAGTGTCAGTTTTTTATGATTAATATAAAAAATTTAGATAAAGGTGAAAGTCCATTATCGCTGAAACTTTTTTGAAGTCGACTTGTCATGTATAACTGGACAGCTGACAGACGTGGTCTGACAAGCGGTGGGTTCGTGTGGAAAGTGCTTTTTTTTAAATAGAGCCAATTTTAATGTGGACTAGATGAAGACACCCCAGACAACATATTTTTCAGCTGCTCTACCAGAACATGTTCTATTTATGATAGTCTTCCTTACCTTACCTACCTTTTCCTTACCTTCTATTCCTTGCTTCGTAATTTTCAAGTTTCTGTTATGTTTTTACTAATCCCCTCTTAGAATTAATAACTCATTTTATTAGTACTAACAAACTTAATTTATAAAATTATTTACTTTAATATCTGTAATGGTTATGGTACGTCGTGTTGTTTTGTATTATTCCAGAAGTGGAATGGACAAAAGAGCAGTTATCTTTCTCTTCTTATTTCTTTTAGTCAAAAATCTTAATGATCTAACCACCATATTTAATTTAGCTATACTCGGGCCTCCGGGTTTTATTTTATAACTATATATTTTTTTATTTTCTAAAACCAATTAATCAAAAATAACTAGATTTTATACATCGTACGCTTGTTAATATAAAGCCACATTTGTTTATGATATCAAGTGACAGGACGAACAAGTCGTGAGCCTGTCACTGTCCTGTCCATAGCAGATGCAGTGCCATTCAGAGCTTTAAATCGCAAAGACCTGAGGGACACTGCCACTACGCCTGCCACCCTGATACATAATTTCACAAGAATCATATGCCTGTAATTTGACCAGAACACTTAGGGCGGTTACACTTGGCTACTTTACAAGCGCGATGCAAACGCGATGCAGTCGCTAATCCGGTACCTTTAAACACGCGCGCGATTTTAAGCAGTGATGCAAGCGCGTCACTGCGTCGATATAAACGCGCGATTGTATCGCTGCTAAAAGTCCCCGTGTGTAACCACTCTTACCCTTCAAAGCCGGAACAGTAATCCTCAGATTACTGTTTGAAAATAGGTGTGGCGGTTCTTCTCTAGACAGTCTCTTTCACATGGAGCTCTACTGCTACTAATGTAATCTGGATACCGGACACTGGATACCCGATATCCGGCGAGCAGCTAGGCCGGATAGCCGGCCGCCGGATATCTGACCTACTGCCGTAAATATGTCGCGACCGCTTTATAACGCGCATGATTGATTGATTACTAAATGATTGCACTTTGACGATTTTATTTGTTGTGGTCACTGGGTTTTTATAAAAAACGATTAATTTATTCGATAACGCAAGCAAATACATAACAGAAAATTGATAACAGTGAAAAAATCGTAAATTCGGTAATATTTTAATATCATTGCTGTTTCTTTTTTTATTTTTATTGAATTGATATTCAATTATTTTTTGTGAAATTACTCCACTAGTTTGTTATAATTATTAATACAAAGATCGAACACTCAGAAAAAAACCCTTCGATCCAGTCGGATTCGAATGCAGTGATAGGTCGCTATCTCTCGCCAGGACTGGTAGCTGTAAAGGTACTAACTGGGTGATAAATCTTTCATAGATTTCTCATAGATGGCGCTACGACTAAAAAGTCATTGCAAAACCAAGTACAAAGATACGACACAAGCACATAGAAAAATTGGTGAGGCCCGTTGGTTCATTCCGTGAATTAGTTGGTATAGCGTCTGGCACGGTATGCAAGAAGACGTCGGTTCGAATCCGACCGGATCGAAGGAATTTTTTCAGTGTTCGATCTTTGTATTAATTAATACGACAAACTAGTGGAGTAATTTCACAAAAAATAATTGAATATCAATTCCATAAAAATTTAAAATGCATTGAATAGCGACATCTCTCGCCAGGACTGGTAGCTGTAAAGGTACTAACTGGGTGATAAATCTTTCATAGATTTCTCATAGATGGCGCTACGACTAAAAGTCGTTGAACCAAATACAAAGATACGACGCAAGCACATAGAAAAATTCGTGAGGTCCGTTGGTTCGTTCCGTGACTTAGTTGGTATAGCGTCTGGCACGGTATGTAAGAAGACGTCGGTTCGAATCCGACCGGATCGAAGGAATTTTTTCTGAGTGTTCGATGTTTGTATTAATAATTATAACAAATCATTGCTGTTTGTTGTGCCAAATGCAAATTTGTCGCAGTGGAGAAGGAAAAAAGCAATTACATTATTCTTGGATATATTAAAATTCTAGTTGTTATATGTATAAGCCAACCACTTGTTACGCCCGTTATTATTTTGTTTCAATTTGATTTCATTAATTTCTTAGTGATCTAACTAATTGTAAGCCTTGGTATCAGATTTGCCAAAAAAATATTTTTATTCTACTTACATGTTTCATTATTATAAGTACACATTGTGTTTGAAGACAGTTCAACCTTAACTTAACGTAACTTTATAGTTCTTTCAGTTACAAGTAATTTATATAATATTATGTAATTATAGATTGTCAACGATCCTGCAATTGCTGTTTATCCTATTACTATCATCTTTAATCAATAAATCAATTTATTTAGCGTACTGATTACGAATTTTTCTCTGGTTTAAACATCCGGCAACCGGCCGGATATTGTCCTACTATCCGGTATCCCGCCCATCTAGTCTATTTTTACTATCCGGCCGGATACCGGATATTCGTTTCATCTCTAATTTAAACCTTTCTCCTGAAAAGTTGTCATTTTGCAGATGTGGCTTTATTTCACCAAGGGTGCATGTTTGCAGTTAATGGGCGAAGTCGTAATCAACTTCATGCAACTGAGACTGCGACTGTATAAAGTTAGTTTCACGCATTAACTGTTAATGCGTGAAGTCGGTTTTGACTGCATGCAGTCGAGACTTTAACTTCAAGCGTTCGACATGAACTATAGTCCAAGAATCAAAAGTAGTAACTGACTTTCTTACGAGGCTATACAATTAGTTTTTTGCTTTATTATATCGTTAAATTTGTCAAAAGTGGCAATCGACATTCCAAAGTAGTTGCAAATTCTTATCTTGTCTTAATTTCGGGTACAGTACGTAAAAAAAACACCTTCTCTATAGCAATATAATAAAAGCAAATCCACTTTGCACGCCTTTGTTTTCGCCTTCGATTACGCCGGCGGCGTAACAATAGTAACAGAAATAGCGGGCGTACGTGCTTCAGGTTCGATTCAACTTTTACACTGAGCTCTTGAGCTAGGCGCGTGGCGATAACTACCTGCAGTCGGTTTCGACAGCATGCAGTTAATGCGTGAAGTCGTTATCAACTTCATGCAGTCGAAGTTTTGGCTGCATGAAGTTGATTATGACTTCACGTATTAACTGAAAACATGGAGTCAATCTGTTGGTAGCCTAAGTCGGATCAGTGCGTCCATAGTAGTGTAGTCGTCCTACGTAAACCATAATATATTGTGGAGTCGGCAAGAAACATTTAAATCATTCTGAGTAATTTATACGGAAGTTTGTACTTTTGTACAAGACGGTTTAGCCGCTGAAGCTCTTAATCTATTGCATACATAATCTAAGTGCGTTGTGACTTAATCTGAATATAAATAAAACATTAAAAAAATCGAAGCGGGATCGAAGGATTTTTTTCTAAGTGTTTGATCTTTATATTAATAAACACACTAGTGGAGTAAATTCACTAACAATAATTGAATATTACGGTGGCGAAACAGCCTGACATTCAATAAAACTTAATTACAATTATTAAAGCGACATCTTTAGTCAGCTGCTGGTGGCTTTAAAGGTTGGCCTGAGCTGATTGAGTGAAGAAATAGATTTCTCATAGAGGACGCTACGGCAAAAAAGTCGCTCAATCAATCAATCAGCCTATTGCAGTCCACTGCTGGACATAAGCCTCGCTAAGTTTACGCCATAGTGCCTAATCACCCTTTTTCAGCATCCAACCACTACCTGCGACATTCTTCAGATCGTCGGTCCATATTGCAGGAGGACGTCTCACGTTACGTTTGCCGAGACATAGTCTTCACTTGAGGGCCCGTCTACTTGACGATGTCTACAACTTTAGTTTTATAACGGATAACTTCGTTCCGGACTTTGTCCCTTAATTAGATACCCAGCATGGATCTTTCCATAGCCCGCTGAGCGACGTGTAGTCTGTGAGCCACTTTGACCGTCATATTCCACGTCTCGGCTCCGTAAGTCATGACCAGTAGGACGCATTGGTTGTAAACCCTGGTCTTCAGGCATTGCGGGAGTGGTGACGAGAAAACATGACACAGTTTCCCAAATGCTGCCCAACCCAGCTGCACTAGCTATTTCACGCTCGAAGTTGTCTCTGCCTAGTTGCAGGGTTTGCCCGAGGTAGACATATTCTCGGACAACTTCCAGCGACGAAAAAAGCCGTTAAAAACAAAAACAAAGATCTGCAACAAGCATATAGAAAAATTAGTAAGGTTTTTTTGTATGTACTATGTTACGCGATAACTCCGATTTTGATGATTCTGTTTTTGTTGGACAGGAGGTACCTCAGTATTGGTCCCATTTAAAGTTAAAGAAAATATTCCACCTTCACAAACTTTTTGAGACCATATATTTTTTATAATATAACACCAAGGGAGAGAGATATATGAGAACAAGTTGTGCGCCTGGTGATAAGCGAGGCGTGTTGCTTCGCGCCCATAACCGTTGCATTGGCATTCAAAGCTTTAAATCGCAAAGTTCTGACGGGCACTGCCACTGCGTCTGTCACCTTGTGACATAAGTTGACGAAACCCATGTGCCTGTAATGTCACCAGCACCCTTACCCCTCAAAACTGTATTTCCCTAAACGAACTCTTTCACATAGAGCTCTACTGTTTAAACGTCTACAAATTTATTACAACTTCAAAACAGCTTGTTTATAGCGTACTTTCTAAACTAAAAGAATATGTCAAATAAGCAGAAGAATTTCATATGAGTCAATGGTATTATAATTTACTGCCTCCGTGGCCGAACGGTTACCATGCCGGACTGCCACGCAGAGGTCCCAGGTTCGATTCCCGGGCCGGGAGAAATATTTGTATGGAATACAATTATTTGTCTCGTGAGTTTGGGTGTAATTTGTGGTTGTCTATGTGTGTGTCTATGGCACCCGCGACACAGGGTTTCCCTAGTGCGGGGCTATGTTGAGTGTGTGCGTTATTTAAAAAAAATAAAAAAATAAAAATAAGGGTAGATACGTTACTAGCGTCCGTTTCATAACGATTCGAAAATGCCCTGATTGGGGCCTAAAATCACATCGTTTTATTCAAATTTCGAAATAAATGCCATCATGTATATAATTATGTCAAAGTAAATAAAACAAACACATACCCCACGTAAGTTAGCTAAAATATTTACATTACTGTTAAATTTCATTGATGAGTATTATGTGGATAGTGATGAGTTCGTGAAACGCGCGATTGCATCGCTACACTTGCGATTTATAGACGATTGTATCGATACAAACGCGCTATTGCATCGATGCAAACGCGCGGCTACATCGATACAGTCGCTTATGTTAAATCATTATATACGAAAAATTTTATAGGCACACACACATTGCTTTGTTAATTGTAAATTTAAAAGTGAAATTAATAAATACATTCAATAAATAAAATTAGTCAATTAATTTAAAACGTGCATTGCATTTGTATCGCGTTTGCATCGCTGCTTAAAGTCGCGCGTGTGTAACCGCCCTTAATTTGTTCCGTAAACATAATCTTATCATATTCAGTTAATTTTAGGTACATAGAGAGCAAATATAATTAGTTACTTTTGTTAACACTAGATGGCGTTGGTGGCGTTTTGTCAATTGCCTGGCGCAATTAAGATTTTCCCAGACACATATATGTATATAGCTGAAAAGGTTTAGTAGTTTTTGTACTCAATTTGACAAAAAAGGCGTTATGGCCGTTGCTTTGAAATTTTAGGCGCAGTTACTGCGGGAAATGACGTGTGTAGAACACGTCATTTCCCTCCATTATTTTATTAGTTTTTTAGCGACAAGCGACATAAAGTAAAATAAGCTAAATACAGAGAAAACTATGGCCGACACGGTATCGAGTTGTCAATAGTTGGTTAGAGACATAGAATAAAATGGAGAGACTGTATGGTTTTTCAAAATTATTTGTAGTATAAAAAGTTGCCGGGTCGAAAGGACATCGCAATTGGCTGGAAGTTTGTGGGTTGGGTAGCGGAAAGGACGAAGTTACTGACTTGAAGGATAGCTTTCCAAGTTTATTAGGGTGGACGTCCGTTCCTTACAAAGTAATGCAGCAAAGTAGAAACCATTGGCAGAGGGCAAACTATACTTATTCGACAAGAGCTCTGCTAGCTGCATGTATTACGTTTAAGAATATTCCACCTCTAAGGGTGACAAACTACGGGATGAATCCGGTTTGACTCACTTTCTGGTAACTGATTTGAATAAAACTTGGCAAATAGATGTAAATCCACGAACTCTTGAGGTCGATTTTATTTTTATAGTAAAGTTATAATTATGAAATATATATATGTATATATAGGTACTTATATCAATTACGAAATGAGACTCTTCTACTGAGGCCTATAATGAGCAACGTACACTGGTCAAAGACTTTTTAACTACCCTATTTAAGTATAATAAAAACTTATCTATAGAATCTTTAAACCTCTCTCCTGAAAAATTGTAAATTTGCAGATGTCTTTATTACATTAACGATATAATGTCTAAAATAGTGAAATAGAACACAAGAATTTCTGTTATATATAGGAATATAGCTATTGTATTACATATAATTATTATTTTCAAGGCAAAAAAAAATGCCTTGAAAATAATACATGTGGGTTGTGAAGGGCCGGAAACGTTGGTGTGTTTGAAAAGTCGAATATACGCGAATTAGATCCGAAAAACAGTTTTATTTCCTGTGTGTAAAAATATAATTTTCGTTCTCGCCATAATTAAGAAATTAATAATAGAATAATACTAAATCATAGGAAATGAAACTATTTTTCCGTATTTAAATTCAACCCTACAGAAAAACCCCAAACAGAAATAAGACTGCAGTACTAATTAATATGTTTTAGTTTATTCTAATTTTTATCACCACCTCGGTCAACCGTGACCATGTGACCTGTAAAGGGCCCGAAACGTCGGTTTATTTGAAAAAACAAATATACGCTATTTAAATCCTGAAAAATAGTTTCATTTCCTATGTGTAACAATCGCGAAAACTTAAGAACTCAATAAATACTAAATCATCTAAAAATATCATCGAACAATAACAACAAATCATCGCTTCACCGATCGATACGTAATCTTTCTGTGTCGTTAATTTACCATATTTTTAATTATGATTGTGTACCAGTATTGTTATAATTTACTAATTATTTACATTAATTGGAAAAGTTGACTGAAAAAAGTTTTTTGTAGCTTGGATTTGGTACTTAGTAACTTTAGATTGAAAGTACCACAAATTTAATTTTTAATTCATAATCGTAATAATAATCCGCGATGATAGTATGAAAATATGAATGCGTAAGTACGTACAGTACGCAGATTATTTATTTATAATACGAGAATATTGTAATAAATACAACAGTGACAACCCTACGCTCCGAGATAATATAATAATGCTGTATTATTTCTTGTGGTTCGTTAATGTAATGTTACCCGCAGATAAATATTTGTGATACTTGGAATGTATCATTAATATCGTAAATGCTTTAGCAGCCGCTACGCTCAATAGCTTAAGTCGTCTCTACCCGTAATATCTTAAGTCTTCGTTACCAGATAGATACTCAGGTGAGATATGCACAGAAGTATCCGAATGGTTGGCATACAATATTCTTTTTATGGCGAGCTTGCACAGAAAAATAATGTACTTGAAATTATGTGCGTAGAGTCACTTTTTTTTTTTTTTTTTTTTTTTTTAATACATGACAGGCAAATGACTCCACTCCACCTGATGTTAAGTGGAATATAATTTGTTCGGTACAAATCTGCCATCACTCCTCCTCTCATAACTCTCGCCCTCATCATAACTAATGCGTTTGCGCTTTGGTAACTTTTGAGATATTGAAACCTAAAGTTGTTTTGTTTTGAAAAATGTCAATTACGTTGATTTTACTTAACAATAAAACTGAAACTAAATAACATATTAAAAAACCGGTTATGGGGGGTTGAACATCTCGTTTCGTTGATTTCAGAGATGTTAAAAACTCAATTTCGTTAAAAATATCGATTACGTTAGTTTTGATAAATGTAGACACCACAGAACATTAAATACAGTAGACGTGGTTAGTTAGCGTCTAACGCGTGCCAATTATAGGTCTCGAAAGACCTATCTGAGCTCAGTCTGCTATTTTCGCTTTGTATGGGATGGTTGTGCCCTTCTTTCGTGCAAATTCTCTAAAATCCAAGAAAAATGCCTTATTATGCTGTTTTGGAGTTCAAAATGATAGTTGCACCAAAAATATTATTGTATGTCGATAGACTTTCCGATGAGTCTTAATAAATTTTTAACTTTCCGTTTATCGAAATATTTTTTTGTAACAAGAAACGAAAGTAAAGCTTATTTATACCACTGCAATATGGTCGCTTCTTGTTTGGAGAACTAAATTAATAACTCCAATTCGTCATCGTTCAGCAATGAACCATTAGATGGCAGCACATTAATTGAAATTTTGAAACATTGATTACTTATTTGTTATATTAACAGTGAAGTAAAAATCAACAATTACTTAATAATAATAATAATAATAATAATAATAATAATAACGCACACACTCAACATAGCCCCGCACTAGGGAAACCCTGTATCGCGGGTGCCATGGACACACACATAGACAACCACAAATTACACCCAAACTCACGAGAGAAATAAATGTAGGTCATACAAATATTTCTCCCGGCCCGGGAATCGAACCTGGGACTTCTGCGTGGCAGTCCGGTATGGTAACCGTTCGGCCACAGAGGCAGTTTAATTAGTTAGATGATTGAGATGGTTAGATGGCCAAAGGTATGGAAAAGCCGAAACTTTCACTAGGTATAACACTAGTTCCATGTAACAAATAAAGTTGGATTAATGATTTATTTGTCCTAAAAAAATACTTTAAATTGCACTCCTGTAATATTTTCCAAATGCACGTTAGACATTTTATCTTTCTAGGTTCAATATCAAGTGATGGGTCAATCGTGATTATGCCAAAATTGTTTTTACAAAAAAAGACTTAATAGTTTTAAAACCGGGTGCCTGTATCTCCCATAGACTTATACACGACAGCAAACTTGTTGTAACAAGTTTGCTTTCGTGTGCGATGATATGAAAAATTATATTAGATAGATAGATAACACGTTTATTCAGCACATATACAAACAGAATCAAAACATTTACAATCACTTCACAAAGTATAACACAAAATTACATACAACATACATAATTTAATACATATTTACTATCATTGTTATCAACACAAATACAGTAAGAGAAACAAATAAGTGTCTCTGAAATGGCTCTGACATCATAAATTCTGTAGACCGTGAAAAGTCAAATAGAGTTGTATGTATTACTTTTATTTCTGAAGTTTTTTTTGTAAACATGTTGATAGTGTTGTAAAGGCTTATATCATAGTCAATAATGCTTTTTGTAATTGAAATCTGGTATCAATAACGTACCCTTATCGCAAACTAAATGAGATTTTCTCTTAGAAAACAAGTAGTTTACGTCGACACGCTTCAACTGTCTTTGTTCTTTGAAACTTTTCCTACGCACAAAAACTAGACGCTTTTTGTTATAATTACTTCTTAATACAGAGTGCTTTTCTTTATCCTCAAATTATGTCGCTATGAGATACTGTTGCGTTCAGACTATTCAGGGACATTTCAATTTATGTTTTTTTTTATAATATCAAATGACGGGATGAACAAGTTCGTGCGCCTGATGGTAAGCTACACGCCTGTCCATAACAGTTGCAGTGCCACCCAGATCTTTGCGATTTAAAAGTCGGAAAGATCTGAGGGGCACTTCCACTGCACCCGTCACCCTGCGACATAAGTTGACAAGTCCCATGTGCCTGTAATTTCACCAGCACCCCCTTACCCTTATCCTTCACAACTGGAAAACATTACAGCTTGGCGGCAGAAAGAGGTAACGTGGTAATACTACCCTGAACGAACTATTTCATAAGGAACTCTTCTGCTACTAAATGTCTTAGGGTGACGGGCGCAGTGGCAGTGTAATAACGCACACACTCAACATAACCCCGCAGTAGGGAAACCCTGTGTCGCGGGCGCCATGGACACACATATAGTTACACCCAAAGTCACGAAAGAAATAAATATAGGCTATATAAGTATTTCTCCCGGCCCGGAAATCGAACCTGGCGGCATGCGGCACTGCGCTGTGGGCGGCGGCGAACGCGACCGAACACTAACTAGCATAAATTAATATTCACTATTTGAAAAAACGATATCCTGAACAACACTAAGGTGGCGACGCGACGGCAGGCGAACACAAATAACAATCGAGCCGAATCTAACGGAACGGACTTCGAAACAAAGTGCTACGAGTATATGAACTGTAATATTTCTTATTTTTATTTCTTAATTCGTTTCTATTATGTCTTTCAACTTTGACTATTTGTTACTATATACAATAGTATACTATAACACTATACTATTATACAATCAGATTTGTGTCATTTTATTTTTCGTCGTTTTGATTTTTTAATAGTGTTTTTTTAGTGAGTGTACGTGTCGCTGTGAGCAGCCTCTTATCTTCTCATTTCCTGATTACAGTAAGCTTCTAAGTAACACGGGGCGAAATGATTTTTTTTATTTTCTCTGGTAAAAATATTCGTGTATTGTGAAAAAGTAGTCTGTCGTGTGAGTGACTTGATACATTTCAAAATTCAAAATCGTTACAAAATAAGCGTTAAAACGACTACGCCGTTCATTCATCGATGTTGTGAATACTTTCCGGTAGATGTCATCACCGTGTACGCGTTAACAGTGACCAATCAGAGAGCCTTTGAGAGAAAAGCTTACCTATTACCCATTGACTTACAAATAAATGGACGACGGGTCTAATACAAAAACCACGAAAAAAATGTCCCAAGTCAACCTATTCGAAATTTAAATTGTAATGTCATCGCAGTATCGCGCTGTCAGTCGAACAAATGAAGACTAAAGCGGAGTTTGGCGCTCTGTATACGATTTTAGCGCCTTACAAGTGCGGACACTTTTTAGCGCGGACCGTCCATATAATTGTAAGTCAATGCTATTACCATTCTTACACTAGTATCAACTAGCTACGTTTTCAAAAAATCATTTATAATCGTGAAAATAAAATTGCTCTCCGGCGGCAGAAATCGACGCCACGCTACAGGCCTGACACTTAACACCAGGCGAACCACTTATTCGTCCCGCCACTTGGTGTCATAAAAAAGGCGTATTAAATCATCGTCATCAACCATATTATATATCTCTCTACTGGGCATGGATCTAATTTAAGTATGTTGATTCTCATAGGGTGCTGGGGTTTACGAGTATTAGAGCTATTACTGTGTTTTAAGAGGCCTCCACGTCTATTTGATTTCAAACAACCAACGGCGTTTCTTAAATAGTTTGGACAATTGGAGGGTTGTAGGTCGGCGTGTACTAGCAAAACATGTGGTTGATAGAAATCAGGGAATATATTTTAAACAAACTAGCGATAGGCACATTTTGTGATCTCCGAAGTAGTATGTAATTTTACGAGATTGCTTGGAACTCATCGGGTATAGTCGCTCAGTAGACTACTTCAATCGGTCTACTGAACTAGGTCGGTCTTCTAGTTCACCTAGTTTGTTAGTTCATCTTGTCCTTGCTCGGACATAGAATGAACGCTCCAAACTAGTTATTTTATTCGGCAACTTATCACAAACTCGAATTTATTTTTTCCGAAATAACATTTCTTCGAATTTTCATTACCCCGAAAACCGAATTATAACGTTACCGTTGTTATCTCATGATATGTTGGATGTTTATCGCAAAGACATTATTAGGTTCGGTTAGGTTAGGTTAAGTTAGGTTTAAAAGAAAAAAACATTTTCCTCTCAAAATTACTTTCGAGGTTATGAAAATTCGAGCACACGTTATTTCTGAAAAATGTCATTTCGGATTTTATTCACCTGATCTACTATAGACTTCTAGTATTACGATATTAATATTATTATACTGTACTAAAGAGTAGCAGTAGAGCTCCTTGTGAAAGAGTTCGTCCAGTGAGGTGCTGCCACCTTACCTATTTCTGCCGCCAAATGCTGACATTACTGTTTTTCCGGTGCTGGTAAAATTACAGGTACTTACATGTGGCTTGTCAACATATGTCTCAGGGTGACGGGTTCAGTGGCATTACTCCTCAGATCTTTGCGATTTAAAGCTCTGAGTGGCACTGCAACTGTTATGGACAGGAGTGTTGCTTAACCATTAGGCAAACGACTTGCTCGTCCCGTCACTTGATATTTTAAAAAAACAAACTATTAACGTATGATCACGACATGTGGTTTTTTTTATAAGCCAAGTGCTGTAAATAACAACTGTTTCGAATTGCGTTGTTCTAAAAATATCGTTTTAAACTCGCCCATTCTGAACAATGTGCCGTTCTTAAAACACAATTAATAATTTCAATCCAACTGGTCTCGACATTTTTAATGGCTCTTTCTGTAAATTTTAATTGAGTCTCGCTACTTGCGAACGCTTTATTTTTACCGTCAAAATTGTGTTGTTATTAGACAAGAACATTATATACGTTGCTTTGATCCCAGAAGAAAGGAAAGCACTTGTGTTACATCGGAAACAACGAAGGTACCACACACACTCGAGATCAGCTGGGGTTCGAATCAGGGACCTCAGAAATTTTAGGGTCCACTGAATCAGCGTCATTGCCTTTTCCCAGCGGTGATATTAGCTGAGACATCTACTTAGTACACAATAGTGTTGACTATCTTTGTGGCTTTGAAGTAATTTCATTACCTATTACAAAAGTTTTATTTTTAATTAATTTTATATTTATATTTTTTTGTTATTTTATTTTTATTTTAATTTAGTTTTTTTATCTTTTTTAAAATTTCTTACTGTGTATTATTGTGTTGTGGCGTTATGTAATACATAGGGCGCACTATAAGTCATAGGGCGCGCTATAAGTTTCCGGAACTGCCCACTTACATAATAAATATTTAATAATCTCAGTACAGAGTACTATAAAAACCGACCTCAAAAGTACGTGGAGTTACGTCTATTTGCTAAGTTTTATTGAAATATCCTTAAATTCGCCACTATACAGGACTTGACACTGGAGATAATAAAAATCGGTTCTCACTACTCAAAGTATATATTCCCTTTCTACTAAAAAAAGAATCATGAAAATCGGTTCACAAATACCGGAGTTATCGCGTAACATACATACAAAAAAAAAACAAAAAACATACAGTCCAATTGAGAACCTCCTCCTTTTTTGAAGTCGATTAAAAAGTAACTACAACATTTGAAAATGGAACTCTTTGACTGTAGAATACAGTTTGTTTCATCTGACTGTCACTTGTTTTTACATTATGGCATCATTTTAGAAATTGGTTGTCTACGTCACCATGGATTTAACTCGTGAAAATTTTCGTAGTATGGTTTTCTTCGACTTTAAGTGTAATGTTGTTACATTGGAGCTCAGTGGAGCTTCGCTCGACTTCAAACTGCTTTTGGCGATGATGCACCATGCAAGACGACTATTTATGGCTGGTTTGCAGAATTCAAAGGCAGTCCTGTGAATATCAGTGACGAATTTCGTGATGATAGCCCGTCCACTGCTGTGAACAACAAAAACATCGATGCTGTGCGCCGTATGATCAAAACACACAGGCATGTGACATACCATGAGATTTGGGCATCTTTAGGCATAGGCATGAGTCAAATACAATCAATACTACGCAAACATTTGGGTGTGAAAAAGCTGTGCTCTCGGTGGATCCCACACAATTTGACTGAGGCTCAAAAAACGGATCGTGTCACTTGGTGCAGTGCCATGCTTACCAGATTCAACGCAGGGGTGTCAAATTTGGTGTGGGACATAGTAACAGGTGACGAAACATGGATTTATAGTTACGATTCCAAAACAAAGCAGCAATCGAGCGTATGGGTCTTTCGAGTTGAGCCGAAACTAACGAAAGTGGCGCGCGTGCAAAGTGCCTCTAAGCGAATGATTGCTTCTTTCTTTTAATAAAACTGACACGTCGCTACTATTGCTTTGGAGAATCGTTATACCGTGAATAGTGATTGGTACACGACCATTTGTTTGCCGGAAGTTATTGACAAACTCCGTCAAAATAACCGTACATGCTGTATCATCTTGCACTACGATAATGCCAGTTCTCACACGGCCAGACAGGCAAATGAATTGTTGAAGGTGATATTGACCTTATGAGCCATCCCGCGACATACAGTCCGGACCTGGCACCTTGTTGTTTTATTTATTTCCAAAAATTAAGAACCACTTACGCGGTCAACGATTTCCATCACCTGAAGAGGCTGTCAAAGAGTACGAAAAATACGTTTCAGAGATTGTCACGGAGGAGTGGCATAAACGTTTTCAAAATGGTTCATTCGTATGAAAAAGTACATTAACGGTAACGAAGAATATTTTGAGAAACAATAAATTAATTTCTGACTATTTATAGTATTTTTTTCTTATTCATTCCGGAAACTATTAGTGCGTCTCACGTAAATGGTTTCTATTCTATTCTAAATGGTTACACCATGTGCAATGCACTCCACCACGGAGATCGTCATCGAACCGTTATTTATAATTGTTTATCCTTTACAAAATTAATACAAAATTCATTATCATGTTGATATGAATCTAAACTATTTATTTAGATTTATAAAGACTTTAATGAAATGTCATGAATTTACTATTTAATTTCTTTTTACTTTTATTGCATGAAAATATAAATATTTAAAGCAACAGAGCTCCTTGTGAAAGCATTTGTTCAGGGACTGTGTCCCGGTTTAGAAGGCTAAGCGTGCTGGTGAAACTAAACACGCACATGGGCATGTCAACTTTATGTCTGCTAACCATTGAGTATATAACCAGAAATAGAGACGAAATAAGGGCCATCCATCCCTGGCAATCATCGGGCAAATGGACCTTATTTGTTTAAATATCAACTCTCGTTTGCGCTGAAATCACATATTAGAAAGCTGAACACACATACAGCGTCAACAACTGACCTGTGTGTACGTCTCCGTATATTTCAAAAATATTCAGTATTTATTGTAATAAAGATAATATCTCTAACAATGGGGGGCTGTTCCATTCGGTGGTGTGGGAAAAATAGTAAAGCATTTAATTACAAAACAAACGGTACCATATTTCATCTGTAATTTAATATTAAATGTGTAGTTTTTCAATTTTCGTCCATTATAGCAAAGCTCAAGTTAAACTGATCGATTTGAAGTGAAACAATTGACGACTCCTGTCAATTGTTTCGATCGGGCGGGATCGGGCTGGCCAATTGGTGCACAGTTGTCACCGTAATGATTTGGCAGAATAGTTTTCGAACAAATCAAATGACATTTCGTCTCTATTTCTGGTTATATACTCGGTGCTGCTAACAGACTGACTGCAAGTTTGCAGTTAAATTTTCTTTGTTTTTGTTCGGTCTTTGTATCAATAGTCAGTCAAAGCATTGTCTTTTCTCCTCATTTGTTCTCAGTAAACAAAATTCTTAAAACTTAATTAACCGATCGGCCTCACAACAAACGCAGAAGAAATAGTTTCCAATTACTAATTACTCAATTACAGGCTAAGCTGAATTTCGTAGCAAAAGAAAATGTTATTAGGTTCCTTAGCAAGATGTTAATTCGTTTACATTGTTCTAACTCAGCAACTAACGTTATGTAGAAAAAGAATCATTTTCAGCTCATTTTGTTGAAACTATTGGTGATTGCCGGCTATTTGTAACCCCCTGTCGTCGTCCACCTCGCGACCTCCAAAATTACTGGTGAACGGAGCACCGCTCCGATCGCCGGTAGCCGCGAAGGTCCGTTCTGGAGCATCACCGTTTCACAGAAAGAGTCCACTGCCATAGGAATTTCTAACTTAACTTTTTGTTCGTTTAAATTCAAAGGGGAAACTTTACTAGCCTGTGCACGATGCGTCAGGGTTGAGTATGGCCTTCCATGAAATTTTTGTCACCTCGAATTCGTTTACCAGTTTGTCTTATATT
The DNA here is from genome assembly GCF_003589595.1 of Hyposmocoma kahamanoa. Classification (NCBI taxonomy): domain Eukaryota; kingdom Metazoa; phylum Arthropoda; class Insecta; order Lepidoptera; family Cosmopterigidae; genus Hyposmocoma; species Hyposmocoma kahamanoa. Next base: position 5,135,879 of record NW_020653344.1, read on the forward strand.
TTAAGCATATTTCTTATTTTACTATCTACTTCTACATTACCGCAGTCTTATGTGTTGTAACTGTATCATTTGCCACTTGTCACCACGCCCATGACTTTTTTCACACGTCACCACTGCGCCCGTCACCCTGAGACATAGTTGACAAGTCCCATGTGCCTGTAGTTTCACCAGCACCCATAAGCTTCAAAACCGAAACGCAGTAATTAATGCTCACATTACTGCTTTACGGTAGAAAAAATATAGTTGCCGTACTTCCGTGAACGAATTCGTCCCGCCACTAAATCATCATAAAGAACATACCTAAATGACGTGATTGATGTGAGTGGTGTATTCTGATGTGTCTCATTTCCGCTATGATTATTAAGAAATAATTAATTAAATATGTATTTAAACTCTTGTCTTTGTAGTCGTATGTGAATGTGAATTAGTAAGAAGCTCTTAAATCCCTCGGGTAAAATGATATTTCAAATATTAACATTTCATCAAAACTGTCAAAGCAATGTTAATTAATTATTTAAATAACTCTGTTATGTTTTGATACGGACATGTACATGCTTTCTGGAAATATATACAATGATTCAAATAGGTATTAATTAATATTATATCAAACATTTTAATATTACGTGGCTACAGCAACGAACTTATGAGCGTGAAAATTTAAAAATTGTAAATAATACACTAGCAAAATCCGTGGTAGCCCAATGGTTTCATCTACCGCCTCTTAAGCAGAGGCCGTGGGTTCGAATCCGGGCCCGCAACTCTGAGTTTCTCGGAATTTATGTACGAAATTTTCCATGAGATTTTCGGTTAAAGAAAACATTGTGATGCAACCTGCACGTCAAAGAAGATTCACAACCCTCGGAAAAGAGAGACCCGTGTCCTGCAGTGAGACGTATACATTGGTTAATGACTATAATAATATAATAATGTAGATAGATAGAAAATTCTTTATTGTTAGCACTATACATACATACATAGAGAGATTACAGGACAAAAATTAAACACATTAGCAGGGTAATAATTGGCGGCATTATCGCTTACAGCGATTTCTTCCAGTCAACCTTAGGATTGGAGAGTGACTAAATATGAATAAAAGCGGGGGTGCTAGATATAAACATTTACACATACATATATATAATAATCTTATATATATAGGATTGCTGCATGCTGGATTGGAACGCAAAGGCCCGGGCTCAATTTCCGGGCCGGGAGAAATATTTATATGGTCTATATGTGTTTCTCTAGTGAGTTTGGGTTGTCTACGTGTGTGTCCAAGGCACCTGCGATACAGGGTTTCCCTAGTGCGGAGCTATGAGTGTGTGCTTTATTAGTATTATCTATTGTAGACTCTCGCCTTTCCCAAGGCCTAAAAGATTAATTATGAATTTTTTAATGGGAGAGGCGGTATTCCCCGGCAATGGCACTGTCGGGAGAGGACTCAGGTTCAAAAACCGGCGAACAATACATGCCGTGTCGAGCAGGATCGCCTATTACTATTATTATTATTATATCTATTTCAGACTCTCGCCTCTTTATTAAGATTATTGTTATTGTTACTGTTACTATTACCGTTACCGTCACCGTCACCGTCACCGTCACCGTCACCGTCACCGTCACCGT
>NW_020653344.1:5137508-5140286 GCF_003589595.1 Hyposmocoma kahamanoa
ACCGTCACCGTCACCGTCACCGTCACCGTCACCGTCACCGTCACCGTTACTGTTACTGTTATTGTTATTATTATTACTACTGAATTACGTAGGCCGCTGCCGGAGGACTCAAAAAAAACCAAAATTTTACAAACTAATTTAATTAAAAATAAATGTAATTACAAATTAATTATTACTAAGAGCTAATTGACCCGACCGAGGTGTGTATCGAAGTGCTGGTGCGCGGCGTCACGTTGGCCTGGTGGACTCGGCACGAGGCGCTGCGTCTGCAGTTTACTCTATTGCATGATTTCTAGAATATTGGTGCCGTGTGCAATATAGTCTTGGTCAGCAAGTTGCCTTTAGTGTTGACACATAACAACTGCTATCATTATTATTATTATTATTATTATTATTATTATTATTATTATTATTATTATTATTTTCGTATTTATTTTAAACTCTCGCCTCTCCCAAGGCCTAAAAAATTAATTATTATTATTATTATTATTATCTAGGGACATTATTAAACTAAAAAGAACAAAATGAAATTCAATTAAATTGAATAAAAATTGTTTTACTAATTCATCATGTGAACCGAGTGCCCAAATAGGTGTATACCTAATCCCACTGTGACTGTTACTATAATCTGCAAACCCTAGGGACACAGGAATTAAAGCCCTTAGTGACCTAGCGGAATAGTGGTACTTAAGATGTAAACTCGGCATGCAGTTGTAGAGAGACATGTGCGATCGCAATTTTTTAGATTTTTTGATTGGTTAAAGGCCTTTCTCTCTCTCTCTCGGAATTCCAACTCACTCTATCCATAGCAATCTTCGACCAGTCACTCAAGAGCGGGCCGATCTAAGCCACACTTCTCGCACCGCTGTGGAGCCATATTGTGTGGTAACACAGTCCCACCTCTGGGTGTAACCTGGCAGATTTTTTTGCATACGTCAACTTGACGAGTTTTGGAACGAGAACATTTTGTGGTCCCCGACGGGACGGTTTGTCTTCACGATCCATCATTTTAGACTGCTCAAAACGACGCGTCGGTAGTGTATATTTATTTCGTTAACGATTAACCTGAACGCCAAGGAAGTAGCGATGGATCGATATGATTATTGTACAAAGGTATATCGTATGTATATACCTTTATACAAAAATATAGAATTTAATAACTCCACTTTCTTTACAATGTACAGCTATGTAATATACAAAAGCTTATGGGAATTAGACCGCAACATTCAGGCCGATTCTACCGAGTACTTCAACAAATCTCATTCAAACCTTGACTTGATTGTGGTTCTAATAAATGGGACGCCAAACATATCTAGAGAATGCCATTATACTGCGAACCGGGCAATTATAGAGCAGAATGTTTGTAATAGGAAAGCGAAATCCCCCCTTTGTTCCTTATGAAGATACTTGGAGCCTTAAAAATCTTGATAACATTTTATATGAGGTACGAATGTCCAATTGATTATTCTTCTACAATAGTCGTTCATAAATTTTATAACCAGAAAGAGCAAAGGAAATGAACTATTTGTAAGGATCTAAATCGAGTATATTCGTAGCAGTAGAGCCCGTTGTGAAAGAGTTTGTCCAGGGAACTGCCACCTTACCTATTTCTGCTGTCAAGCACTAAAGGACTATTCACATTAGACCGTGCCAGGCGCGAACCGAGACTCGGATTGGAAATGCTGCGTACATTTTAAATGAAGTGATTCACATTACAACGTGTCGCGTCAGTTGCACGAACGAGAGACGCCCGAGCTGCTTCCGAGCTCGTCCGAGCCTCGGATGCGGCCCGGCCCGTCTCGGCTCGTAATGTGAACACTCTCTAACTCTGTCTAATTTAAGATCGTGCAGCACGTACGAGTCTCGGATGCCTCGGACACGGCTCTAGCCCGGCACGGTCTAATGTGAATATGAATATGTAGCACGTCCGATCATGTCACGTCTAATGTGAATCATCGTCAATGCTCACATTACTTTGTTTCGGTTTTGAACGGGTGTTGGTGAAATTACAAGCACATGGAACTTGTCAACTTACGTCTCAGGGTGACCGGCGCAGTGGCAATATACCTTAGATTTTTGCACTTTAAAACTCTGAGTGGCTGAACTGCTCTGGATAGGCATGTCGCTTAACATCAGTCTCACGCCTTTTTTGTCCTGTCACTTGGTATAATAAAAAATGTTTTTGCTATATTGTTATTTGGAAAAGCAGATATACGTACACGTAAATAAATAAATAAATAGTATTTTTTTTTTTTTTTTTTTTTTTTTTTATAAAATATAGGTGCGCATTTGACCTCCATCTCACCTGATGGAAAGTGACGATGAGGTCGACGATGGAGCATGCACACCTAAATAATGCCTATTCACTCTCGCCTTGAAAAGGTCCAAGTTATAACGTTCAGGGAACAAGTCTGCAGGCAGGGAATTCCACTCCATAGCCGTTCGCCATATAAATGTGGAAGCGTAACGCTTCGTGCGAATCTTTGGAATATCCACAACATAGGGGTGGAACCCAAGCCTACGCCTAGTCCCCCGGTGATGGAAAGGGGAAGGCGGAATTAAATCATGTAATTCCATCGCACACTCTCCGTGATATATCCTGTAAAATACCGATAAGCAGGCAACTTTACACCGGGACAGTTGCTCCAGCTGTACCAAGCACAAGTCCGATCGTGCATGGAGTACTGCTGCCACCTTTGGGATGGCTCTGCGACATATCAACTGGCCACTTTGGATTCAATTGACAACCGTGCCAAGAGACTTATAGGTGACTCGGAA
>NW_020653344.1:5145286-5166546 GCF_003589595.1 Hyposmocoma kahamanoa
AAGGAATTTTTTCTGAGTGTTCGATCTTTGTATTAATAATTATAACAAACTAGTGGAGTAATTTCACAAAAAATAATTGAATATCAATTCAAGAAAAATTTAATTAACGTTCATATAATCTAACTATTGGCCACATATACTAGAATACAAATCAAAAGAGGATTGATGTCATTCTTTTTTCAAACTAAACGTTATACGTGATTCACAATATGAATATTGTTATTATAATTCTTTTTAGCGCTCTAAATGTATCCTTGAGTATATTTATATGATATGAGTGTGCACACAAGACGTTTCATGATGAAAAACAAATATACCTAAACTTCGATCATAATCGTAGGGCCTAAATCGGTTTACAATCTGTACAGCAATACAAATTCTTGCATAACAAGGCAAGAAGTTCTTGAAGGCAATGAGGAGGAGAAAAGTTTCCACTGCAGGCGACAATTTTTCGCTAGCGGCTCGCAGATGACGGCTAATAGCATTTTGTTGACGGCCGCCACGGGTGACAGGGATGAGGCTAGCAAATACATGAAGCTGATATTACCGCCTCCTGTACAATTTGTACTAAATAGATTAATTAGCTTTTTGTGTAAAGTATACACATTGAATGCAATAGAATTGCACGGAATCATTCCACTGACCCAAGGGACTAGATGTAGGCTAGGTTTCCATTTCTATATTGTGGATATAGGTACCCAAGATTTGCTCGAAGCGCTGGAGTGAAATTCCCTGTCTGTAGATTTGTTCCCTGACCGCTATAACTTGGGTATTTTGAAGGCGAGAGCATACAGGCATTATCTAGGTGTGTATGCTCCTTCATTGATTCTGGTGAGATGAAAGTTAAATACGTACTTATTGCAATCATAAAAAATCTCACTTGACGATGTGATCGACGATGGTACATAGGCAAGAGCTGATCTAGCTCGACTTCGAACGGTTACCATACCGGACTGCCACGCAGAGGTCCCCGGGTTCGTTTCTCGGGCCGGGAGAAATATTTGTATGGCCTACATTTATTTCTCTCGTGAGTTGTGTGTGTGGGTGTAATTTGTGGTTGTCTATGTGTGTGTCCATGGCACCCGCGACATAGGGTTTCCCTAGTGCGGGGCTATGTTGAGTGTGTGCGTTATTATTAATTCACTTTATACCGCTTTCGATAAGAGCGATCCAAAGTATTACATTGTCTAACTTGATGGGTGCAAAAAAAAATATGGGCACCCTAGCCTTGAATAGCCTAATAACAGACTTATCGGGAACACAGATGCCGACACTGCATTCAATCGTTTTGTTGCACACATTACTTCCTTTGTCTTAGCCGTATAATTACCCTGTCGTAACTGTCATAATTAGCAGTATCACTCTTTTTTAAGCTTAACAACGCATTTTCGGCAACACTTTACGTCGTGAGGCGTAACTAGTTTTAATTTCATTCTAAAAATGATTTATATATGAAACGCAGATATACAACAATTAATGGAAAATATTTGCGGTAACTATCTTTGACATTTTTTTGACGTAAAACGTCAAATAACCCTCAGGCGAAATGTATATAGACATCCTTTAAAAATTAAAAAAGTTATAGTTTCAGATTGATGGTTTTTGTACCTTAGATAATAAAACCTTCCTTAAACTAACAATACGTGCAACTACAAAATCTGTATAGCGTCCGAAAGAAGATTTTGCTTTAGTGAAAGTTTTATTAAATACAAAATGGTCTGTATATAGGGTACGTTATATTTTTCTACCAATCGTATTAATGTAACGAAGTTATTCCTGTTGTTTGCGCTACTTAATTAACAGTCAGAACAATTTTAGAATTTACGTCACGAGCGAATCGATTAAAGTCACATTGCTATCAACTCTTGATAGTTCCGCCCACAGCCTCGTTCTCGGGGTAGAAGGCTATAAGGGCAACTGCGGCGTTGAAACGCTCACTCGCGTCTCTTCTCGCCTCCCGAGCACTCGGGGTGGCGCGGGCATCTCCATACAACAACACGACCGCGCGCGTACGTATTATTTTTTAAAGCCTGAAATCCAGAGTAAAGAATTTTATTCTTTTTAAGACGAATAAGGTACATAATTTTAGTTTTTTCATTTACAAAACGCGATGTCGATTTAATTCAAATTTCGATGTTCGATCTTTGAATTGTGTTTTGGTGTGTGAATTTTATTTGTGGGTCGAGTGTCGACAATCTTCGGGAGCGGTAATGTTGTTTGTCTTGTTGCTTGTCGATCATTCTGCGTTTTTTTGCCATTATCACCCTAGTCACGTTTCAACTTTCATCGTCGATGGGGATGGTAGATTATATGTCTTTAATTCTCGATATTGACAGATACGTGATACGTAAACAGATGGATGGAAATCCATTACCGGATTCAGATTGGGAATATATTCGCAGTGTGTCCTTTAATTTCGATATGCAGCACACAGAGAAAATGTTGATAGCGTTAGGCATAACAAAATTGTTATTTACTGTGAATCTAATTGTGGTGTGAAGGGCGCGGTGCTTTGCAGATTCTAAGCTGCCGTCTGCCTCACATTGACGTTGTTTACTAAAATATTAGTACATTTATATTATAGATATTATCATTATTGCATTTTTTAAATTGGAAATGAAAACATTTTTTCCGCTCTAAATTGCGTATATTTATTTGTTCACGCGAATCAGCGTTTCTGGGTCTTTACAAGTCCTATTGTCACGGCTGGTTTATTTGATAAAACAAATACACACGATCACAGTCAACCGTGACCATGGGACCTGTAAAGGACCCGAAACATCGGTTTGTTTGAAAAAACATATATACGCGATTTAGATCCGGAAAAATTACATTTCATAAATATACGAGATTTTTATTCGAACAAATAGTAGCATTTTCTTATGCCAAAGTATCAGACTAAATTTTGTGCTTATTTCCTCACGTTTTGTCTGTTAATGCCTCGTAAGGCGTTTAAGTTTACTTAAACTTTTACTTTATCTGTATTTTAACCGTTAATAATCTAGAATATATTTAATCAAACGTGAAACTTGTGGGAATAATCGGACAGAACAGACAGGAATCGTAAATCAAAAATAAAAAAAAGTAGTCCTGTCTACAGAACAGTAGGGAATAGCGGGTGATTACTTTGCCTCTGTAATTTCGGAATTATTGTAATAAGTATTTAAATTCTAATAATCTGTATTTTAGAAATAAGCAAATTACACTCGAAATGGTCACACTAATTAAACTTTTCTTTTCATGCGTAAGATAAATTCTCATGTGAAGACATTTGTGAATATTTTATCAGTTACAATATTTATTTCAAATATTGTAAGATCAAGACAATCTGCTAGAGCTAAACGGATCTCTACCGTGGATTTTTGTTATCCCAGTACGCTAAATCGAAAAAAAATGTTTCCCTATAGTTTTCAACCTCGTTAAATTGCAGATTTTGAATATCAACCGGAATGTTTTTTTACGCACCAAATGCACCGCCCAGTTTTATTACGCATTGTTTTTTATTTTATATTTATGACGTATAACTAACTAGCAAAACAAAGGTGAATACATATTCAGAAGAAAATATTCCGCTATTTCAGGATGATTATCCACTGTACACATATATATTACTTGAAGTTTTGGTAAATATACTTCGCCTATCACTTACTACCTTAGTTAATAAGTTATTTGGTATCCAGTTTTAATTTATATACATGACAATTTATCGGTCGATTGAGTATTGAGTGATTGTAATCATCTAGATATACCTATGTCGATCAAGCAGTGTTACATAATATATGCAATCCAATTACGACAGCTGATGAAGCTGCTGGAGTTGCTAATTGCACTACTCCCAATACATTTACTAATCTGATTTTATTTTTTTATTTATTGTATTACGTATGCATTTCACTGTAACATCTGTGCACATCGTATCGTCATAACCTTGGAACTCGTCCACCGTACTTTAGCCTTGTTAACATTGATATTTAATCAGAAAAAGCCGTGGTAGTCTAATGATTTGACCTATCGCCCCTCAAGTTTGAGTTTTTCGGAATTTATCTGCGAAATTTAATTTGAAATTTACCAACCCTAATCCTCAAAAAAGGTGTGAAGTCCCCAAACCCACATTAGGCCAGCGTAGCATAGGTTCCCAATCTTTTTGGATCACCGCCCACTTAGGCAAGATAAAACAAATTATAAGGAAAAAAATTATATATTTGTAGTATAGTTTATTGTATAGATAATTCAGGTTTTTTTTTTCAAAAACGGTAGCACTCCCCGGAGAGCATCAACTCCTCTCAATTGCTTCCGAGATCCCTACCTAAGGCTAACCTAACCTAACCTTAGGACTCGTTAGCGCCCACTGGGGGGCCACTTTGGGAAAACTATGGACTAAACCCTCCATTTAGAGGAGACCCGTGTCCTGCAGTGTGACGAAGGGCTAATGATGACGATAAATTATGGGTTGATGATGATGATGATCATCATCATTCACATCCTGATTTCATCCACATTAGTATAGGCCTCCCGAAATTTGTGCGATCCACCACGATTCTGTGCTAGCCTCATCCATTGACGCCCCGCGACGCGTACTATGTCGTCGACCCACTTAGCAACTGGGCAGCTTCTTTTGCCCATTCTCAGCCACAATTGACTTCTATCCACCTGTCATCGCCTACCCCCACACTCAACGCACACACTCAATATAGAACCCCATTTGAGTTCCATGATTTTGGACTTTTGTCTGCCGTCGGATGATGATGGTAATGATGTGTAAATCACTGGAACAAATAAACGAATTTGTGATTTATTGTAATAAAATAATAATAATAATAACGCACACGCTCAACATTAGCCCCGCACTAGGGAAACACAGACATATTGTTGACGAAAATTGCAAGTTGGAATAAGAATAGACGATAAGTGAACTGAAATTTTAGCTAATCGGACAAAATGTAAATAGTAATCTTTTTGGTGTCGGATGACGTTAAAACCACCTACCTTTAATCTTTTTATATTCGACTCCTCGTGCGAGATAGCGGATGACGTCACCGCTATCACAATCAGTCACCAGTAGACACCAACACGACACAAAACAGTCTGTAATAAAAATGACGGATGAATTAGAAGAAGTGCCCACAAATTACACCCAAAGTTAAAGAATAGATTTGCGACTACAACCAGCTATTAGTAAGCGCAAATGGAAGGACAGATATGCGATTTCTACGGTACCACTCCATCAAATGCCGTCGAGTAATTTTTTATCATGCTCTGACATTGATGAATTGATTGTTAGAAGAAGTGGTTTTAACTGCAGGTACGTGATCCTTCCTGACGCGTTCGACAAAATAATGGACTACACTGCTGGCGTGTTTCCTGTACACTACAATCTGGGGCTATTCTAGGATAGATTGAATAGGCATTTACTAGACAAGCCCGTAATATGGTCGGCCACTTATACTAGACAGTATAGTATGATGTACATACAGTATTCTTTGTTATTTATTATCATAGTATGTTTTATGTATTGTCGATGTAGACAACAAACAACGTTGACACAAACCTTAGTGCAGGAAATGAAACTATTTTTCCGTATTTAAATAGTCAACCGTGACCATGGTATCTGTGAAGGGCCTGAAACTTTGATTTTTTTTAATTCAATTGACGGGACGATCAAGTCGTGCGCCAGATGGTAAGCTACACGCCTGTCCATAACAGTTGCAGTGCCACTCAGAGCTTTAAATCGCAAAGATCTGAGGGGTACTGCCACTGCGCCCATCACCCGGAGATTTAGTTGACAAGTTCCTTGTACCTGTAATTTCACCAGCACCCTTACCCTTCTAAGCCGGAACGCAGTAATGCTAACATTACTGCTTGGCGGCAGAAATAGGCAACATGGCAGTAGTTCTCTGCACGAACTCTTAGCTCTACCGCTGCTATTGCTGCTATAGTTCAAGTCCCATATCGGGTCGAAAAAGTTTTTCTATGTGTTCGGTCTTTTTATTAATAATCAACATTTCCTGTAATTTCTTTTTTTGGTTTTTTGCTAACGACAATAGCGAAGAGGACAACAACCATTAATTGTATATTAATTTTATTAAATATCAACCGTCAACAGTCAACAGTCAACCGTGACCATGGGACCTGTAAAGGGCCCGAAACTTCGGTTTGTTTGAAAAAACAAATATACGCGATTTAAATCCGGAAAAATAGTTTCATTTCCTATATCAATATCATTTTACTACCATGATATTCAATTATTTATGATATTTAATATTTTTGTGAAATTATTCCACTAGTTTGTTATAATGATCGATCAGTAAGAAAAATTCCTTCGATGCAGCTGGATTCGAACCAGCGTCTTCAGCATACCGTGCGTTACGCTCTCTCAATTCAGAATATTCCGAGTTAAATGTTGATTCGTACTCGGATACGATATCGTTATTCAACAGCGTTTACGGAGCTAGCCGGTGAAATAGATTATAAAAAAAATGAAATCCTTTTATACACATTTTTAAGACATTAAAGGTAGGCCTTTAAAGTCTTAAAAATGTTTGGTAAACTTTCATTCGATAATAATTGTATTCTGAATATCGTTTGTAGCCTTTGTCGGTCGAGAAGTTCGAATAATCGTACGGGTGTGACGTCATTTCGATTCGGTTTCGAATACGACAGTTTGACGTTCGATCCGGGTGTTGTGAATGAAAATGAAAAGAAATAGTACGATATCAAATCGAATTGGTCGACAACTGAGTTATCGTAAGATTCTGAATCGACCCTCTGGAGATCGTAACAATTTTTCTATGTGCTTCTTGTAGACCTTAAGTTTTTCACTATTAATTTCTAGCTACACAATGGTAAAGTTACGCGTTAAAAAAACCCGGTAAATCGATTTTATTATTTACAAAGGTTATTATGATTGTTATTTGACTTTCAAACACTCTCTTTGGTTTAAAACTCTTAAATCACATAAAAGTTTAATCACATACGCGCAATTTAATCACGTCACGAACAGGAATGACTTTAAAAAATACTTATAATGTATTGTAAGCCGTCTCTTTTAGGGTGATGCTAGACGAGCTTAGACTTGTGAGTCGCGTTTTTTTAGTCACGTAATTTGTACTGCATTCGATTTCATATAAAAGTTACACCACATGATGACGATGCTTCATGACGCAAAGTGAGTTGACTGCCGACTCACAAGCGTAATTACGATTGAATTTCGGTCATATTGTGTGACGTGCTCGTAAGGGTGGAGGAAAAGATGAGGGAAACATTTATTGGCATATTAGGTAGTATTTTATAAATATAGATGTTCGCGTAAACTTTCATATAGTGTTATTGAGTAAATGTACCCAGTATCTTTTTCTAATATCATCTGCTATTGCTTCAAAAACGTAAGCTATTTTTATAATTTAAAAAAAAGGAGGTTCTCAATTCGTTTGCGTTTTTGTGTGTATATATTACCCGTTTACTCAATGTGCGTTCTAAAAGTAACTGAAAGTACGTTCACCTGGTGTTCCAACCCAATTTCAGTCAAATGCAAACTACGCAATTCAAAAAACGCAACTCACAACTCATATGATTACGCTAGTCTGGTCTTAGCCTATGACGTAATTGCGCGCGGTTTTCAGCAACTTATTTTTCAATATATTTTAATAGCCTTGTGCTGTTGGTTCATGCCAAACGGCGCCCTACGGGATCTCCAATTTCTGTTTAGTAAAAGCTAAAAGTTTTGCGGCGTCTTGTTTCGAAAGAAGTAAATTTCGGGCTTCATTATTGGTTCATAGTGCCTAGTTTGCTATGCGAGCAGCGTCGCATTGAAATCGGATTATCCAGGCGCGTTGTGGCGAATTAACGATGCTGGACGGTAATCCTCTTAAGAATATCATTCTGTAGTTCAACACAGCTGCATGAAGCCAAAGAAGGGAAGCGGTAGAGCTCCTTGTGAAAGAGTTCGACCAAAAAAGTACTGCCACTATTTCTGCCACAAAACAGTAATGTGAGCAAGTTTCGGTTTTGAAGGGTAAGGGTGCTGGTGAAATTACAGGCACATGGGACTTGTCAACGTCTCTATTACGTCAACGTCTTGTAAATGTCTCAGGGTGGCGGGCGCAATGTCAGTGCCCCTGAGATCTTTGTGATGTAAAGCTCTAAGGGTACGAAGTCTGGAAAAAATCTGTAATGGGTTTTGTAAATAGACTTACAATTTGAGATTTTTTAATTGTAAAGGTTGTTGATTTCTTTTATACATCTATACAGCATGCTAACAAATGACGTATTGATACCTTTGAAGCCAATTACTTACCTCATCATAGTTTTTCGAAAACTTTAAGAAAACAAGTTAATTGCTAAACTATGGATTAATCGCCCAACTATTCGTTCAGATCCCGAACTTTGAGTTTCCGATGCGACACGTTATTCACCGTTTCCTTATCTGAACTAAATAAGTTAGTATAAATTAGTAAACATACCCAGTTAACATCAATACTTGGCAATTAAAACTTCTTAAATTTTATCTTTTGAAACATTCTAATCACCACTTGCCATTTCACTATTGAATTGAAAAAGAATATAAAAAATTATTAATACAAAGATTCGAACCAACACCTTCAGCATACCACGGTTGACGCTCTCCTCCACTGAGCTATGACAAACAAGCAGACCTTATGATTTTTGTTTTGTGTTGTAGATGTTTGTGTTTGCTTTTTAATGACTTTTTTGCTGTAGCGGTTTCCGTGAGAAATGTATGAAAGTTTTTTCTTCACTCAATAAATTTAATATATTACAAAGAATGTCAATGTCTAGTTTGGTTCATTTATGTATTTCTCAAATATGATACTTCAGAGCATGTCAAAGTATAATAAAACATATTGAGGAAATGAAACTATTTTTCCGGATTTAAATCGCGTATATTTGTTTTTTCAAGCAAACCAACGTTTCGGGCCCTTTACAGGTCCCATGGTCACGGTTGACTGTTGTTCTATAAAGGGCTCGAAACTGGTTTGTTTTATTTGAAAAAACAAATATACGCGATTTAAATCAGGAAAAATAGTTTAATTTCCTATGTGAAAAAATATATATAATCTATTTATATTATAATATATATAAAACCTGAGAACTCGATAAATTATATGAATTATATTAAATTTTATGAGGATTTTACTATCTTGGTATTCATAATTATATTTGTGCATAAGTATGGTGCCTCGTCCTTTTGGTCACTTTGGGGGAAAAATAGCTGGTTGGAATCCAGGCAAATCGGAGGATTTTGGTTTTGTATTTATTCGATCTTTGTGCCAACACGTTCGGTGTGTGTGTGTGTGTGTGTTTTTTTTTTCACCGGAGTTACGACAATTTGTTCAAATGGTGATGGCTTTGACCATTGTTTGAGCGATGCAATTCAAATAATGGCTTACTTCACATCGTGACTTGCGTGCCCTAACACCTGCACGCTTGAGGATTGAATGGCGGCTACTAGGGACGCGCTCGACATGGTTCATTTCTGGGTCACAATAGTATAGTGTATGACATCGATACGAGAAGAAGTCTGCCCTCCTTGTCATACTATGATGCATTTGCATTTCTATAACTTTCGAGATATTGGCGTCTACAGTTTCATTGGCACCTAAAAAAATGTCAATTACACTGATTTTGTTTAACAATGAAACTGAAACTATATAAGACATTAAAAAATCAATTAGAGGGGGTTATACATCTCGTTTCGCTGATCCCAGATATGTTAATAAACAAAGCCTTGACCAGGAGCACGGCAATAAAATAGGATACATCGGTCCACAAATAATTATTTCATAGTTAAGTCAAAAGGAAAAGGCTGTAACAAGAATGAAGAAGGTATATAAAATAACAGGTACAACGCTACAAAACACTCCCTACTTAAATACTAAAAACGTGAGACCTCGAAAGAGCCGAGTTACACAGCATTACTAGGTTAGATTAGCATTAGAATTGGCACGTGATTTAGGTTGGGAACTAGTAAAAGGATTAAAATTAGACGCAATTAAAAACTAAAGGAGCACTGCTCGCTACAGCGATTGAGCAGGCACTGACGACGGAACGTAACAAAATGAGAATCGCGAGGCAAAGGAATTAAAAAACGATTCAAAATTTGAAAACAAGTGACCAGGAATCAAAGAAAAGGGGATAAAAAGGTGGAATGACGATGAAAGGAGGTCACATCATCACAAGATTAGTTATAATTTTAAGGAGGATATTATTATAAGCCCTTACAGGGGAGGGCATTAATATGGTCCTCTAAGGAACTCAGAGTTATCAGCACAGAAATTTGGAGGGAGCTACATCGACATGGGTTACGATATCTAATTTAGATAATGAGTAAATGTATGAAAATTTTAAAATAAACCAACAGCGATCTATGAATAATTGAGCAATTATTCCGTTCTTCGTACCAAGGTCGTTGGGGACATGTCCATTAATCAACTTACATCTAAACACTTGTGTATGTATACACGTGGACCGTAAATAAAAGGACCAGGCTAATTCTCATTTCCCACTGGAGTTTTGATAAAAAAAAGAATTTATCGAGTGGAAATTAGGGTTGAAGGATAGGGTACGTATTTTTGTATTTGTTACGCAAATTACTTTTGTTACGCGGTGTCAGCGTTATAAAATTTTATTGGGTTGTTTTGTGAAACAAAGCAAATGAAGTAATGTGCCGTGAAATTCTCTTTCCGTCCTTACCAATCAACAAAAATGCAATATGATCGCTTAGGGCGGTGATAGCTCAGTGAGAGAATTGTTCTCAATGGAAAGGTTGGCAGTTTAAATCCCTTTGGCGGCATGTACATATGATTTTAAAATCTATCTTTGCTGAGACCGTTGTATTGATTGTGTGTGTGAAAGTTAATTAACGGCGAATTCAAAAAGTTTTCTTTTAATGATCAACTAAAACTAGTTAAGAAGAGGCGGTGTATACCCGTCCTGCAGTTATCTCAAACTAAAGGCAATGTAACGCGTCAATTCCACAGTTTTTATTACAAATTGTTTAGTTGACTGACTGGTTGTTTGAACACTGAATAGATTGTTTTGTTTTCCTTGTATCGCAAACTCTCCAAGTGTTTGGAATGATCACGGTTACATGGATTTAAAAGGCTTTTATACTTATGGCTATAAAGCAAAAAAGTCTGAAAAACGTTGTAATATTATATAACAGTGTAATTTATGCAGTAACACGCTTTATTTACGTAAATGGACTTGCTATTAGCCACTACCCCTAGCCTTGGAGCAAAAGTAGGATCTACGATGGGATGATCTCGTCCAGAAGATGCCTATTCAGTCGCATTTTAGAGATACTCGGGTTGTATGCGCTCGGAAACACAGTTGCAGGCAGGGAATTCCCTGCCGCGACTGTGCGCATAATAAAAGATGACGAAAAGCGCTTAGTAAGCTGAAGGGACACAGTGGCGGTGAGTTATGTGCCAGACGCCCGAGACAACAGCGAAGAGATCCGGTGTAAGCGAGAGGCGATGGTCACCCGGTTGAACCTGAGTCTGAAAGCTGCTTCCGACTGGGGAGATGCTAACAGGGTCAGGTTTAATGCGGCTAAAACACAGGCGTGTCTTTTCTCATCAAAACGGAGTCCCCTACACCTTACTCCGACTTTCCGAGGTGTATCCGTGCCGATAAGGGACCACCTTGAGCTACTTGGTCTGGACTTATCATCCAGCCTCAACTTTGGGCGATACATCGAGTGCTTGGCAAAAACTGCTGCCAGAAAACTAGGCATACTTTTCAAGGTCAGGCGGTACTTCACACCTGAACAGCTTTTAAATCTGTATAAAGCACAAGTTCGATCCTGTATGGAGTACTGCTGCCACCTTTGGGACGGCTCTGCCCAATACCAGTTAGCTGCCTTGGACTCGGTGGAGCGTAAAGCAAAGAGACTTATTAACAATAATCCTCTTGTGGAGTCGAAGCTCCAAAATCTCGATCATCGCAGAAAAGTAGCCTGCTTGTCGGTTTTCTATCGGATACATTTCGGGGAGTGTGCGCAGGAACTTTTCAATTTGGTTCCGCCCTCACCGTTCCTCCTTCGGTCGACTAGAAGGTCCGGAGCACTCCATTCTTATGTCGTTGATATTCCACCTATTCGCACTAAGCGCTTTGCCTCCTCCTTTCTGATGCGTACGGCAAAGGAATGGAATGCTCTACCGGCATCTGTATTTCCCGAAAAGTACAATTTGGGGCTATTCAAGGCTAGAGTGAATAGGCATTTTTTAGGCAAACGCGTCCCATCGTCGGTCACGTCATCGTCGCTTAACATCAGGTGAGATTGTGGCCAAGCGTGTGTCTATTATATATTTAAAAAAAAAAAAAAAAAAAAAAAAAGGGAATATCGACCAAGTAAGGAAGATATCCCGCCGTACGTCTGGATGTCAGATACTAAAAGGGGGCGGGCGGGATGAGTTGATGGAGCTTATGGGCACACTCACCGAAATATATTCTGTAGAAAAGCGACAGACAGGCAACTTTGCGGTCGTGGGCTAAACTATGAAGTTTTCATTCGAGTTTATCATCGCCAATAAGTCTCCTGGCTCCGTATTCCACCGAATAAAGAGCCTCAAGTTGATATTTCGCTGATCCATGACACATCCCCTTTTAATACCTTCCTAGCTTTTTGTGCATACCCCAACTAAAAACCTCGTGCACGCCATTGGGGCACGCCGCTAACTGCCTCCGTGGCCGAACGGTTACCATGCCGGACTGCCACGCAGAGGTCCTAGGTTCGATTCCCGGGCCGGGAGAAATATTTGTATGGCCTACATTTATTTCTCTCGTGAGTTTGGGTGTAATTTGTGTTTGTCTATGTATGTGTCCATGGCACCCGCGACACAGGGTTTCCCTAGTGCGGGGCTATGTTGAGTGTGTGCGTTATTATTGGGGGTCAGGCTTACAGTATCTGCTGTACATATGCGAATATTTAGCAACAATACCTCTTCCTAACGGTGAAGTGATGAAACCTGCTGTTAATCACAACCTTTGGAAAACGTCTGAAGTCTTGAACCCGCATTGAGCTAGCGCGAAACCTAAACCCTCTCATTATTATAAATTAAAACTAAGCATTAGAAGAACATAACATTTTTCTAAGAGTACTTAAATATTGTATAAATAATCAAATATAAAAACTAATAATAAAAACAATGATTGTACACGTATTATATTAATTATTCCTCAAAAAACTTTTGTAGGCTATAAATAACTTTTGTTTTTATGAAATGTGCTTTAACGTGTTTGGTAAATAAATTATTTTGTAGTTGGGATGAAATTTTTTTGGGGAATCTCCAAATTTTTGGCATGACAAAATTTTCAATTTTAAGTGCAATTACAAATTGTCCTGTGGCCTTACCATGAAGTGCATATTCTTCATGTAGCGCTGTCTTACAATGATTCGTCTTAGGCCTAAACCGAATGGTAATAAGTGTTCATGATAAGACCACAGGACAATTTGTAATTGCAATTAAAATTGAAAATTTTGCCATGCCAAAAATTTCGAGATTCCCCAAAGAAATTTCATCCTAACCACAAAATAATTTACTGTGCTGTACATTACTTTGCTATAATTTTCAATACAAAGATCGAACACTAAGAATAATAGAAACTAAGAAACAAATAAGGATCTTCTTCTGTGACGCTTGATGTGTTATTGACTGTACAATGGACTAATTAATGATGATCATAATAAAGATAATAATAAGGCAGCATAAACACGTTTGGTATTACGTAATTTGATCTTAATTCAAAAAGTTTTCGTATGGTTGAAATTTACTCAGCATTTTAATGTAAAGGGTTCGTTATTTTCCTAGAATTATCCTTTTAATGTAATATTATATTACGAAATATTTGCGTATAGTTGTACAATTTTGTAAACTATTTTTAATTTAACTGGAACCAGAAAATCACTTCCCTATAGTACGAAACATAATTGGTTGTCCAAAATACAAACAAAGAAATGTCATTGTCAAGGTGTGAATGTCAGGTGTGCTAAACCTTCTATTTTTAGCGGAATTGGAAAAGGATTTTTTTCTCATTTTCTACAACTTTAATTATCTATTATAAAACACACAATAATTTAACAAACGCACTCTGGAAATAAAAACAATGGAGTTCGAGAAACGAAATACTATTGACATTTATGACATGACAAAATAGCGGCACAAAAAATGTTTTTGATCTCGATTGTGTTACCAGTTACCAGTTATAAAACTATTTGTGACCTTAAAAATAGTCTTTTATTATAGTTATTGTATAATATGGAATTAAGTAAAAAATATATGTTGCAAATGAAAATGAAATTGTTCTAAATTTTATCAGGTTACTGCTTGAAAATAAAGTAAATAACGTTAACTGTCGTCAAAAATAGGAAACTACTATTTAAAATATAGTTTTTTGCTCGGTTGTTCCTGTTGTTTACATTTTGGATATCTAATATTGGTTTTAGTTTGGTACTGCCCGAGTTAATTGGTTTTTGTAGTTTTTATTTGTATTTTTTTTTATTTTTGAGACGTCTTGAGTTTTTATATTGTTTTTGTTAATTGTGTTCATATATAATTAGTTGCACAATTAGATATTATGTCAGTTACATTTAATTTATTTATTTCACACAAACTCACATCATTACAGTAATTTACCAAAGCACCGCGGGTGACACAGTGAGTGCTACAGGGGTTGCCAGCAGGTGGTGATTAAATTAAACCAAGTTAGCAAAGGCACGAACAGGTGCATCAGTTGCGACACCAATTCTGGATATTACGAGTCTCCTCGCAAGATGCTACCAGCCGCAGTCATTAGTCATAAGTACGCCCAATTACGTCTTACTTCTGGATAATTAAATCTTAAGACAGCAAAGAAAAAAATTAGTACGATACAAAAATGGGCAAATTTTTTGTACAAGAATTCAGGAAATGTAAAAGACGTCTTTTACATTTTCACCAAAAGCAGGCGTAATTTAACATTCCAAACAACTGAAGCTGTCTGAAAGTTACTCTTGATTAGAGCGGTGTAAAGAAATTTGATGACTTTAATATCATAAAAAAATCGAGAACATTTGGGATAACGTACCCTAACCTTTGATTGCAATTATGGCAGTTAACGCTTTCATCTAGTGATAGTTGAAACACGTATCGAAAAAAACTATTAAATCTTTAGTAGACTGGATACGGAGAAAGAGAATTCAGTATCTAGGAGGTATTTGGCATTTAGATGATTTACGCCAAAAGTTATCACTCAACAATATTCAGTACGAAGAGAAGCCTACTGATCCGGTTGATGTCTTTCTAAAGCAATTCACAATCTGAAGATTACTGAATGCCATTAATCAGTTTTAGGTCGTCGGGACGTCATAATACCGAATAGTAATGGGCCCAAAATGTAACCTTAGCTGACTCCAGAACGGAAGTAAAAAGTTTCTAAAACAGGGGATTCGCGTTGTACATATTGTGATCCGTCACATAATATGTAGCGGGTAAGGAACCTAAGCAGTTTGGATGAAAGCCGATGCTACACATCTTGCTTAAAAGCACGTCGTTATTTACACGGTTAAAACCCTTTCTAATGTTAAAGTACAATACATCAACTTGTATCCCCTTATAATTAGAAATGGAATCAACTAGGGTTAACAGATTGGTTCCGACTGATCTTGTCGATCTAAAACAATGTTTAGAGTCACAGAGATAGGGTTTAATTTGGGGGACTACAAAACTATTCGCTATAGATTTAAACAACTTGGCAATCGCAGAGAATGGCTATTGGCCGATAATTTTATATTCTGATTGAATCGGTCGCTTGGAAAAAGGACGCAACCGTGTAACCCTACATTGATAGGGGTGCTCCCCAATACGATTTAAGCCATTATTTACGTCCCTTTAATATGAACGCAGGAAAACTATTCCAGCTTGTGGGGTTTTGACGCTTTCTATACTGGTTTTGGTATCTTGGAGTGATATTTTGTCAATATGCACACAGTTAGCAGTACTTGTATTTCGGAATATTTTTTTCATGGTCAGGGAGAGGTTTGCGGGTCAAGAATAAATTGGAAAAGAAACCTAAGAAGGCCTGCGCAGCTTCACAAACTTCATAAACCGTAGGTAAACACAGTTTCTTAAACTTTAAATTTCTCATAATGTTAACAGAAGGAACGGGGTTGGCAAGTTATTTTGGTTTGAATGCTGAGAATGTAGCGGTCGTAAGCGAGCTAAGTTTACTGTTTTTATATCCGCCCTGAGACTAGAAAAATTTGCATATTCAGTACGTTTCCACCGAGATTAGCTTTCTGCTTAATGTATCTAATTAGGTGCAGTGAACCAGACGGGATAACCTCTGGAAGGGTTACTAGATTTTATTTTCTTAGGTATACATATACATGTGTCGAAAATATCGCATATCAGCCGATAATTTTTTTTTTCCATAGCGTAGATATCGCGAGTTTTGAGAACTTCTTCCCATGACATTTTTGGCTTTATAATCCTCTCGGGAAGAGTGTAGTCATCCAAGATAGGATCCATACGTCTATGAATTTTGTTGATGGGTTTTGGGGATGTTATCTATAGGCTATGGGTTGCATTACTTTTAGATTGCATTTGTTCAATAACTATAGGATATTCCATTAACAACGGCTTCCGTGACTTAGTGGTTAGCAAAGTGGATGATAGATAAGGGGTTCTGGGTTTAATTCCAGGGTAGGACCAATTTGGGAAATGAACTTTCCTAAATTTGTTCTGATCTGGGTGTTCTGGGTAGGAATTAATTTCGTTGCTCAGATCTTTGAGTTCGATACCAGGTCAATAGTTTGGTTTTCTGGCACATAATTTCTTTATTCGTATTACATTATTATAAATATCATGAAGCTTTGGTAACTTATCAGTGAATTAGGTGCTGAAGGCGTATGTAAGCAACAGTTAGTGGTATCTAAATTGAACATACTGTTAGTTAGTAACTAGATACTGACTGCTCTGACCTAAATGCGGTGGCAGCGGGCCGATAGTAGCTTTCTCGTGGTATACATTTGATGTTCTGCAACTAGGTTCTATGATATTTATTTATATATATTTAAACCAAATAATTATCAAAATATCTGATGCAGACAGCTGGACGAACATTTATTAAGTACTACCAAATCATATGTATTGCAGCAATTATACATTCAACGTATGGTATTACATCTCGTATACCTAAATGACAATTACTGTGTACATGGCATTGACTATAAAAGGGTTAATAAAATATATTACAGTAAATTTAAAGTAAAGCTAGTAAGTCGGTGTTAATTTAATTGCATCGTCACTTGTTTGCAATTTCCTGCAGGACAAGGTCATAGATAAACTGCAGTTTATCGTAATGCTTTTGTAGTATGTCTAGAATCTCATTATTCAACAAAATTTATTCATTCAAAAACTAAATACAATTCCATTCATTTGAAAAGTAAATTAATTACAAAATTATGTCAATCTGCAACATAGGCTGCGTCAAGAAGACACAAATATAAATCATCAACAGGCTTCGTCACATAAAAAATAATAATGCAATTCGCCAGACTTAGCCATTTTTATCCAATTAGTACAGTGAAAAAGGACCGCTCTGAACCTTAAGTCGGTTCAAACGTCCCCGTAACACTGGCAGCATTGTTGCGCTGAATGGACAATGAATTTGTTACACCAAGTAAATTCCAGAAGGTGGATCACGGCCTCTATCTCTAAGCCGATGACCCAACTCCCTAATGAATAATAAAATAACTATAAGCTTATATTAATTAATAATTACTTATAGTTTGGGTTTAAGTGTGAACAATTTTAGTTTTTTTTTACAAAAGTATTTCTCATGTCGTGGTACACATCTTGCTCCTATGGTATCATTGCAATTGTTGAAAAAATTGGTTTGACAGGGGGGAAGAGGAGATACAAACAAACAAACAACAACAAACAAACAAATACACAAAGCGTTTTGTTATTTTGTTTCTTGGATATTTGTATGAAACTTGTGCAGAAAACACATGACATGACAAAATAATAGAGCTTCTGCTTAACCTAGAGTAAGCTAGTAAGCAGCAATAGAGCTTAAGGGAGAGAGAGAGGCAGTCTTTGCGATTTACAAGCTTGAGTGGCACTGCAACTGTTATGGATATAAAGACGTGTTCGTACCGTCACTATTTAAATTATAAAAAAATCCATTAAAGGAACACCTAAAGAATAATTTCGATTCGACAATCCGCTTTATATATATATATATATATATATATATATATATATATTTATATATATATATATATATATATAAAATCAACAAACTCTAAAACAATCGCAATAACATCAACGTTCCTTTAAAAGGTTTTAAACTTAAACAGCAACGCGGCTACGCCGTAGCACATTCGTAGCACAGTCCGCGTTTCGCTTGTGACTATCACTACAGACTTTTCTACGTATATTTATTATTATTATTACCTTATTTCTATCTCCCAGGAGTGTCATTTATCGGAATTCAATATTCTACACTTTTTATTGACTTACACAATTCGATTTATGATTGCTTAGAAAGGGTCACATACAACACAAGAACTTCTAATCTTAATGTTACTTTTAGGAAAGTTTATTTGAAACTCGCTTGAGTCTTAATTGAGTAACTTAAATGAGATATTGCGTTACGTAGACATTAGAAATCTTTTAGAAACAGTCAAAAGTTTCTTTAAAACGATTTCGATTATTGAAGATCATTTCTTATTGGAATTGTTTTAAAATAAAATGCTTCACCAGAATTTATATGTTGTACAAAATTCTTTATGGAGGTTTTTTCATACATCCCCCTTTTATGTAGTTTAAATATATAAATAACGTATATACTTAAATAACGCACACACTCATAACCCCACACTAGGGAAACCCTGTATCGCAGGTGCCATGGATACACATAGACAACCACAAATTGGATCCAAACTCTCGAGAGAAATAAATGTAGGCCATACAAATATTTCTCTTGGCCCGGGAATCAAATCCGTGGCCTCTGGGTGGCAGTCCAGCATGGTAACCGTTCGGCCACAGACGTGTCACTTTTGTTAACTTTGTCGTAAAATTAAAAAAAAAAAAATTTAGCTTAATTTCGATTTTTTTTTCAACAAAACTTGTACTCAACTTTCCAGTCGACGTTAATGCTTCATGCCTATTCTTATTTATTAAAATATAAACGTCACTATTTTATAAACTCAGTTTATGTTTTTTCCGCTAAATGTGCCGTGTGTGATATGTCAGTGAGTTATTGAGAAACCAAACATATCAAGGTCCATTAAATATGGCGACATTAATTTTTCAAACTAACAGCTGTTAGTTTGTTATCTGTAATAAAAATCCGATTGTAGGCGAGTCTGAATCATGACAACAACTATCAATAACTAGCAACAATCTATGTGCTAACGTACATATGTATATTTGTTATGTGGCGACTCATGAACGCACATGGTGTTGGAGATATATTTCTTTCATTTCGACCACATCAGTGACATATATTGGCAAAGATGACGATCGGACCCTGTCATAAATATTCCAATCGAATAAAATTTATCGGTTCCGGTTCTCTGACCCAAAAATATACCAAATGCAAATTGTAATCTGTGGTAGCCTAATGGTTTGACCTATCGTCTCCCACGCAGAGGTTGTGGGTTCAAAACCGGGCTAACACCTGTGTGTGAAATTTAAATTGAAATTTAAGTAAAGGTTCCCC
The DNA here is from genome assembly GCF_003589595.1 of Hyposmocoma kahamanoa. Classification (NCBI taxonomy): domain Eukaryota; kingdom Metazoa; phylum Arthropoda; class Insecta; order Lepidoptera; family Cosmopterigidae; genus Hyposmocoma; species Hyposmocoma kahamanoa. Next base: position 5,165,015 of record NW_020653344.1, read on the forward strand.
GCACTAGGGAAACCTTGTATCGCAGGTGCCATGGACACACACATAGATAACCACAAATTACACCCAAACTCACGAGAGAAATAAATGTAGGCCATACAAATATTTCTCCCGGCCCGGGAATCGAACCTGCGACCTCTGTGTGTCAGTCCGGCATGGAAACCGTTCGGCCTGAGAGGAGACCTGTACCTAGCAGTAGGACCTACGAGTAAGTATGACATGATGTTCGTCTTATCCATGTTCATTTTAAAACCGACTCGTTCGGAGGTAATAATTGAGGTCATCCAGCATTATACCGAGGTCCTCTATGGTCTTGGTCTTGACCCTAGTCGCAGCCATGACACTCATAAATATGATGTTTATCATTAATTGTAAGTAGGTTTCCTACCACGATATGATTTCTTTTTATTTTCCCGATATTTTAGTTACACACTCCATGGCCACGAGTCGACTGGAGCGGCAGAGGACAGCTTTAAGAACAGACATTGTCTGTCTAACCTCTTTCGCTGTCGACGACTACATTCATCTCGATTATTTGTGGCGTTACCATTGTTACTAACTTTGTTTTCCGAGAAACTACACTCAGTAATTATTGATAACATTATGTAACAAATTTTCAAAAAAGTTTTGCTTCGACTTTGACAGTATTGGTTTATATTTCATTGGGCAGTTAGTTCAGAGAAGGGGAGTGGCAAGTTTAAATGGCGAAATATTGCAATTCATTAGGTTCGTAGATGATATAGATGCTTTAGCTGAAAACGCTCAACAGTTGCAAGAACTAATATCGAACACGGATGTAGTGTTTACAGAATTTGGACTGAAGATTAATATTAATAAAACAAAATTACTCACCAGTTGTAAAACTCCAAAACCCTATACTGTTAAACCAATCATAAAACTAAACAACAAACCATTGGATGAAATAACTAACTTTAGATATTTAGGCAGTTTGATAACCAGTAATTCCAGGTGTACTTCGGATATAGTTTCACGAATCGTAACGACTAAAAAGGCTTTCCACAGTAAAAAACATGTATTAATAGCAAAAATTTCAAAAAAGGCCAGGAAACAATTGATTAAAAAAGTATAGTATAGTATTTGGAGTGTTGCATTGTATGGCAGAGAGACGTGGACAATGACACAGAGAGACAGAGAACGACTGGAGGCATTTCAGATGAGGTGCTGAAGAAGAATGGAGGGAACCAGTTGTACGGATAGAAAGACCAATGAGGAGGTGTTAAGAATAGTGAATGAAAGGAGAAGCTTATTAAAGACAATAGAGAACCGAAGGGGGAAAATGTTTGGTCGTCTGATGCATCACGACAGATTTCTTAGAAACATAATAGAAGGGAAGATCGAAGGAAAGAAAGGCAAAGGAAGACCGAATTGAAGTTATTTAGATCAGATAAACGAAAGAGTTAATGTCGTGTCGCATCAGGAAATCAAGGATATAGCGCTAAATAGAGATGATTGGCGATTACTCCACCAACAAGAGCCTGGCTCTTAAATTAGAAGAAGAAAGAAGGGCAAAGGAA
>NW_020653344.1:5166556-5172880 GCF_003589595.1 Hyposmocoma kahamanoa
AGGATAAAGCGCTAAACAGATGATTGGCGATTACTCCACCGACAAGAACCTGGTTCTAAGAAGAAAGAAGGGCAGTTAGTATGTAGAAAACAAAATCTATACTCCTGAAATTTAGCTTTCGGGGCTGTCACAGTGCTATATTTACATACCTATGTAAATAGGCACCTGCCTATTTACATAGCTTTTGTTTTTTTTTATAATATCAAGTAACGGGACGAAGAAGTCGTGTGCTGATGAGCTACACGCCTGTCTACAACAGTTGCAGTGCCACTCATAGCTTTAAATCGCAAAGATCTGAGGCGCACTGCCACTGCACCCATCACCTTGAGACATAAGTCGACAAGTCCCATGTGCCTGTAATTTCATCAGCACCCTTATCTTTGAAACCAGAACACAGTAATGCTGACATTGCTGCTTGGCGGCAGCTATAGGTAAGGTGGCAGTACTGCCCTGGACGAACTCTTTCACAGGGAGCTCTACTGTTCTAAAAGGTTTTTAACGTTTTTTGAAAACCGGAAAATTTGTACGTTTCCTTAATGCAATTTTGCAAACTTAAACTTTTTGTACTGATCAAAATTTTTGCAGGGAAATAAAGTTTATTTAATTCCTTTTTTTTGTTAGAAATAACTTGATAATGATATTGATAAATTAGAGAGAAAAAGCGTGTTTCATAGAGTTACAATAGTAAATAACAACGAAAGTCTTAAAATCTACATACGAATATGACTTTAACTTCTAAGTTACTTACATTTGTGTCTGTTTCATAGCAAAATTAAATACGAAGGAAAACATCGCGGTGAAACCTGCCGAAGCAACTTCACAACTTTCGAAAAGGTATAACTCGCTAAATCACTTGGGCCAGAGCGAACTGTAGCCTAAGCTCTTTCTGGATGTAAAAGGTTGATGATGACGTAGAGAGGAAATGTTGCCATCTGGATTAAGTTTTTTACATTGACTTAAAATAGCTGAAGGCAGAAAAATTTTGTTTTAGCCGACATCAAAAAAGAAGGAGGTACTCTGACATTTGTGACCCGATTTCGATGATTCTTTTGTTGTTGAAAAGGGGGTACCTCAGGACCACAGCCCGATTTAAATATGAAGAAGATATTCTACCCTAAGAGTGGCAAAATTAGGGGATGAATCCAGTTTTTTCTTCGATACAGGTTTTACTAACTTTGGTAGCCTATATTTTTCTCCTAGGCACCATCTATCCTTATACCAAAATTCATCAAAATTGGTTTAGCGATTTAGGCCCGAAAACGTGACAGATTTACTTTCACATTTATGATATTAGTATGGTTAGTAATGATAAGTGACACACCTTTCTGTAGCAATTTCAGTGTCACTCAGAGCTTTAAATCGCAAAGATGTGAGGGGCACTGCCACTTCGCTCGAGTGCCTACTTATATCAAGTTAAGAATCTAAGAGCGTGAAATTTCCAATCTTGGTTTTAGTGCTGTCGCTTCGAGTTACGAGAGTTGTGTACACTTTTCACCGCTCCGTATTTCTTCATACTCTTGGTAATGTTTGTTCGTAAATTCTATGTCCGCCTAGAACGGAGGACTTTTTGAATATTTGAGATTATCGCAGCGATTTTTCGGTGTAATAATGTTACCATTTGGGATTTTTTCACTGCGCCCGTTACTTTATAAAAAGTACCATATGGCTGTTTACAGAATTCCTTGCAATTCTGTAGCAATTCCTCTTATTTTCGTAAAATTGTCCCACATTCCGATTAATAGTATCCAATTCTTTTGATTTTGATTTTATAATATTCATAAATGGTTTATTACGAAAATTCAGTATAAATAAGTACATTTATTTATAAAACAACTACATAAGTCAATATTTTCTTCAATAATGTTTCAATAAAATGTATATATTTTTTTAAAACTCGATTATGTTAATAATTGTTTGTTTATTGTTTCGATGATCGCATTCAAAGTTACATACTATCGCCTTCTTTAGCTGTCAAATTTGGCCTCTTATTTGGTGACGACTTTTGCTTATCGGCTTTTTTCGATTTCCATGGCATCCCCTCATCAGATCCTGACTTCTTGTTGACAATGGGACTGCTACGGATGCCTTTGTACATTTTGTATTTTCTTTTCTCGTGGTCATGGTGCCGGTGATTTGTTGATGACATTATGCCAAGTGAAAAGTCGACTTTTATTTGCGGAAAAGTTTTTTTTAATATATGATAGCCGGAACAGCATGGTTAGCATCAGGGGCCACCTCGAGAGTATACCCTATCAAACAAAAAAAGAGTTTTCAAGATCAGTCCACATCAATCCACAATGTCAGCATACATGTCTTTAAAATTTGAGGATTTCCACGATTTCCATGGATCCCCTCACCAGATTCTGATTTGGTAACAATGGGCCCACCATGAGAGTGCACTCTTTCAAACAAAAAATAATTTTCAAAAATGGTCTACAACTGACGGAGAAATCTGAAAACTTACATACAGCCGAACGTATAACCTCCTCCTTTTTTTAAAGTCAGTTAATAAATATCAATGTTAATAGCTGTTAGTATTAATAACAAATAAATTAAAAAATATGAGTTCTACCACCTTATTCTCTCTATTTACCGTATAGTTATATTTAAGCCGGGATGTAGATCTACAGACGCACATACATAACAGAAAAACATGTAACATAATAAAAAGAAACAAAACCACTACAGAGTCGCAGCAATGCCGGATACCCAGTTATGTCTGTGTGCTGTAGCAGTGTAAAAAGACCGTAGCTCAGCGTCGGTGAGTACTCAGGAGCAAACAGTTGATTTTTAGCTATAACCTAGAGGATGCCGCGGATACAAAAAAAAAAATATTAAAAATAAAAGCTAGCTGACGCCTATTCCACGTTGTATAAATTACACAAACTAATCATTTCGAAACTAAATAAATACGAAAGATGTCATTCTTAGGTTGACATTATTTTAAGGTGTACTAAGCGCTATTCGTCATCTTTTTTTATACATACAGCCAAGGAATGGTATTAGTGTTTCCGAGCACATACAACCTGAAAATTTTCAAGCGATTTAATAGTTGGTTGGAGGCGGATGAGCTCGTTTCATTGTAGACCCCGTCTTTAGTCCATGATTCGCGCGCACCAAGAACTTCATCGCAATTTTCCATCCTGGATACTTGCCAATATTTGTTGCAAGCTATTTGTGTATGCCGGAAATCAAGCTGAGTGCTATAATACGCAAACAAGCCGTTTTAAATACAATGGTAAGATCTGCAACAATCAAATTTTGGAGAAAATGCTTTTCTTTTTTTCTTTGCTGTGGTTATAGGTAATCATTCCTGTAGCGAATCGCAGCACTCACTACCATATATTTTGTATAGTCTTTTTAGCAGTTAAGTTTTAGATTGAAATTCTATATTTAAATGTAGTTGTAATTTTTGAACATTGAATTTCATGATGTATAACCACCATGATATTCAATTACTTTTGTGAAATTACTCCACTAGTTTGTTATAATTGTTAATACAAAAATTTCCCTATCACTCATTGACTTACAAATAAATGGTCGACGGGTCTAATACAAAAACCACGAAAAAAATGTCCCAAGTCAACCTATTTAAACGTAGTGACATGTAAAGGAATATGAAAAAGCTAAAACGTTGAATTTAAATTGTAATGTCATCGCAGTACTGTCTAATTTTGCTTGCTTCGCTGTCAGTCGAACAAACGAAGACTAAAGCGTGAATGACGCTCTGTATACGATTTTAACGCCCTATAAGTTCGGACACTTTTTAGCGCGGACCCGACGTCCATATAATTGTAAGTCAATGCCTTCACTTCACAAAAAATTCCTTCGACCTGGCTGGGTTCGAACCAACGTTTTCCAGCAAACCGTGTCAGATCTGGGAATTTTGCTAAGTGTTCGATCTTGCATTAATAATTTAAATGTACTTGTTTTTGGTGCCGTTTTTCTTTGTTATTGTCATTCTTTGTTCTGTTTTTGTTCATATCTGTACCTTGTTGATTAAATAAACTGAAGTTACACTTCCTTTGATCTTGTTCACTCTTCAATTGCACCCGCACCCATTGATACAGTCTGCTACAATTCCTATTACTGCTTACCTTTTCATAATGTTTAATTAAATATTCTGTTTAATGCGATTAAATTGTAAGTCTAACATTCAAAGTCCTTGACATGCCTTAGTGTAACATTTAAAGTAGGTTTACTTTGATTATACTTGACTGTTAAATTTCTTTGATGAAGGAATAATTGGACGAATGAGCGCTGTGAGTTTCAAAATCGGGCTTTATCGAGAGAGATTTTATATTTAGGAAATGAAACTATTTTTCCGAATGTAAATCGCGTATTACAGGACCTGTAAAGTGCCCGAAACGTCGGTTTGTTTGAACAAACAAATAATCGATTAAAATCCGGAAAAATAGTTTCAATTCCTATGTGTAACAATCGCGAAAACCTAAGAACTCGATAGATTTTATATTTTCACACTGTACCTCGTAAGTACATACAAATTTTCTCTACATCTTACTGATTTTTGTATAATGTTCTTTACTAAATGTAGAATTCGTTGAAGTATCGAAATGATAAATATCTTTATTAATTATAAATTTTAGAAAGTAGTGAAAAAACTCTCAGTTCTTAGAAAATTCAGTTATAGATAATTAGTCATACGTAAGCAAACAAAATTCAAATTGTAGAATAGTATTAATCAACATTAGACAGTGTCACATACGTTGCTCTGGTCTCAAAGTTAGTGAATAAAGCACTTGTGCTATGGAAATCGGAAACAACGACGACGGTACCACAAAGACGGTCCACAAAATTTGGGTAAATCAGAGACAATACTGAAAAGTTAGTTTTCTCATTGACCCAGACAGGCGTCGAACGCGGTACCTCAGATATGACTATCCCGTGAAAGCCGGTGTGCAAGCCACTCGATCACGGAGGTCGTCAAATATGAATTAGACGTCGACGAGTAATAATTAGACCGTGAATTTTTCTAAAATATTTTGAACTTTAATGAAGTTATCAACAATAATTTTAATTTTAATAATATAATTCATTCATTCATTTTATTTAAGAGCCATGCTCTTGTCGGTGTAGCCTCCTCCACTCCTCACGGTCCATAGCCAACTCCTTGACCTCCCTGTAACTGCTCACATTAACCTTTCTTTTTATTTGGTCACAGAATGCCACTCTCGGTCTTCCTCTCCGTCTCCTTCCTTCCATCTTTCCCTTAACAACAACCGTCAATAGTTCGTCGTTGCGCAACAAATGTCCAAACATTTTTCCCCTCCTATTCTCTATCGTCTCCGTCAGGCCTCTCCGTTCCCCAATCCTCTCCAGAACGTCCTCATTAGTCACTCTCTCGGTCCAGCTTATCCTCTCCATACGTCTCCAGCACCACATTTCAAATGCCTCCAATCGCTCTCTGTCTCTCTTTGTGATGGTCAGTAATAATAATATAATATGATGAGGAAATAAGTATAAATTTGACAGAAGCGTAATTTCTTTGAGGTTTTACTCTGTTTGAGTATGATTACGCTAAGTACTTGAATGAATTAATGAAATATTCTTTATTGCACATTAAAATTACAATGACAACATGGAACAGTAATTTAAGCATCACTGAGTAAGCCAATGTACAACAGGCGGATTTAACGCCAAGTAGCTATTTCTTCCAGGCAACCTTAGGACAGAAATTTAAGAGTTGGAAAGAGGGGGTGCAACCAAAGAATGACTTGTAACGAAAGCATTTTGCATTCATACACTACTCATCAGTACTTCTACATTTTAAACTTCCTAATAATAGCTTGCGTTTGATCGTATATAATAGTGGTTTTGAAACTAAAACACTAAAGAAACTATATCGTATTTCGTAATTTGGGAGAGGCGAGAGTTTAAAATAAATACGATAATAATAATAATAATAATTTATTTAATTTAAGCCTTTTACAAGTAATGGTGTATTATAACTAAATAAGAGCTATTTTACCATGTTTGGCTTGTTAGTAATTGACTCAAGGTTATCTGTCCCCTGACTTTCAAGCTAGGCTAACCTGTGTTATGAAAGACAGTGGTTCGGTTATTTAACAAGTTGACAAGCATATTATGGTGCAGTATAGAGAATATTACAGAAAGAAAAAGAAAACAAACAAAAGACTTAAGGTTAATGATTAAAGTTATACATAATGGATGCAATGAAGTGAAAGTGAGAGAGTAAAAATGCGTATGTACATGCGTTGGGAGTGTGTGTGTGTTAGAGTGCGCGCGTGCGCGCATTTGTGTGTGTGTGTGTGTGTGTGTGTGTGTGTGTGTGTGTGTGTGTGT
>NW_020653344.1:5172890-5175856 GCF_003589595.1 Hyposmocoma kahamanoa
TGTGTGTGTGTGTGTGTGTGTGTGTGTGTGTGTGTGTGTGTGTGTGTGTGTGTAATGAAACTTAAGTGAGTTAAGAGATCGTTGTGTGGGAAGTACTGCCACCTTACCTATTTCTGCCGCCAAGCAGTAGTAATGTAAACGTTACTGCATTACGGTTTTAAAGGGTAAGGGTGCTGGTGAAATTACAGTACATGGGACTTTCATGAGTTGAAAGTGACGGGACGAACAAGTCGTGCACCTGATGATAAGCTACAAGCCTGTCCATAACAGTTGCAGTGTCACTCAGAGTTTTAAATGGCAAAGATCTGAGAGGCGCTGTTATTGCGCCCGTCACCCTGAGACTTAAGTTGAGAAGTTCCTTGTGCCTGTAATTTCACCAGCACCCTTATCCTTCGAAACCGGAACGCAGTATTGTTCACATTACTGCTTGGCGGCAGAAATAGGTAAGGTGGCATTACTTCCCTGGACGAACACTTAGATCACGTACTTTAAAAAAATTACAGCGCTTGGGATATTAAGCTCCGTAAATTTTTTCTTGTCTTAAAAACACAAAATAACAAACTTTTCGAAACTTCTTCGTTTTAAGAAAATATTTTGGTCGAGCGAATGTTACTTAATGAAAAATATTTTTTTCTTTCAACTTTTTTTTGATGATCTCTGCAGTGTTTACAAGTGCCTCCGAAAATTGTTTGCGTACTTAAAATCTTACCTCCGGGGTTTTATGGACTAGGGATTTTTTAAATTATAATCTCGTACTATTACTTTTATGTTAAATAGGCGAACTGCTGACGCTGACGCCGTCACGCTTTTATCTAATTAACAGTCATTCCTTGGAGTATAAGCCGGGCACTGTTGTGGCACGCCACGTGTGCCGATACACTTGCCCCATCCCATCTCCAGCACACCAGCAAGTTCTTACTACACTGTTCGACATTCTGTCTTTAAGACTAATACCGCACATATTTCGCAAAGTTCTCATTTCTGCAGCGTTCACCCTACTTTAATGTTTAAGGAGGTTCATAGCCTCTGCTTACCCCGCTCTGCAACAAGCAGTGCAACGTTTTTTTGTGTTATTTACTTATATCTTTAAAATAAAGATTATTTGAACATAAATTGGTTGAAGAACGTAGAGGTGGGAATTAAATTCTAAAGTGCCCGTGCACGCTCTCCGAATGTACCCGATAGAAAACTGGTTATAAAAGCTGGTCGAACATTAGGTCACGTTTCGAAGGACATAATATTTAACGGCCTCATTTAATTTAACGATTCCTATACCTTGGTGAGAGTTGTTTATAGTTAAGTTTGAAGTACGTAATGGTCGATTATAACCATTTAACCCCCAACGTAAAAATTTTTTTTCCTTTCAAGCTTGTTTCATTGCATTAATCTTCTATGCAGGGTTATTCGTAAAACACCAATAAATTTGCAGGACTAAATTACTAACATTTAAACAACATTTGTTCAATGACATTTGAAAATGAAATTTTCATCAGATTTTCAAAAATGAAAATATTTAAACAGTTCGCTCTAAACCAGGGTTTCTTAACCTGTGGTCCATGGGTCCCTAAGGGGTCCGTGTAATGGACGCCGGGGGTCCATGGAGAGCATAGGAACCTATAATATTATAATGGAACAGCAACCATCACACTAACTATTCATACGTAATTAGGTACACTTTAATCGCAAACAATACTTGTATAAGCTAGTAAAAGCTAAACCTTTGACATTTCAAGAGGGGTCCATGACTAGAAAAAGGTTAAAAAACCCTGCTCTAAGCAGTGATAACTCTGTGCAAGAGCGCGGGTGAGGACGCGCGTCGTCAGGGACGCTGTCACATTTGAATTTACTAAATTACCACCAGATACACATCTAAGAAGTGTCAGATAGTGCAACAAAAACTTTAAAGTTTATTTTTTAGTAAATTCATTATGATTATTAATGCAAAGATCGACCACCGGTCCGGCTGGATTGGAAGAAGACGCTGGTTAAAATCCAGCCAGATCGAATGAATTTTTCTTTGTATTAACAATTAACAAACTAATGGAGTAATTTCACAAAAAGTTTAATTTTAAGTTTAATTTAATTTCACATTAATATCATAAAACATTGTGGTATTCAATCAACTTCAAGTCCATTATGTTTTGTAAAAGGTCATGCAACAAAAATTATTATTTATGATGTGAGTTACACAGTCCCGTGAGGTCGTTTGCATTGTACAAATAACACTGTTACTGTTTTGTTTCAACATTAACCTATTGTATGTCCCAATGTCGGTCATAGTCTAATAGTTTTCTATATTTTCATAATCATGCTCTCATAATCGAGATTCCAATCCGCTATGCTGGTCTAAAAATATCAATACCTAAATACTGCATTTATTTTAATGCGATTATTTCAATATAGCAAAGAATACGGTGATAAATACCTTAATTACTTCAAATTAGGTTTACAACCTGCAGGTACAACTAAAATAATAATGTGACAACCCTACGTTCCAAGAGACGTGTAGTCATACGCTGAACATGCGTGAATTGGCCTACGAGTCTTGTTAGACTATGGTTAAACCCATGGTTCGCCACGTTAATTCAATTCTTACTAAATGCTTACTAATGCATGTAACTTAAATATCAAAGTCAGAGGGCTAGTTCCGCAGCTGAGCTAATGGAAAGATTAAAGAGCAATAAGTATTAGGATCTACCCTTGGCCCGTGGGGTCCCGGTGTCCTTCATCTGTACAAAATGTTATCCGAAAAATTAATAAATTGTCTGGGCAACTCAAGCTACTTTGCTAAACGCATTAGCATAGCTATAATAAAGGGGGAACGCTGCCAGCATCTTGGGCACCTTACCTCGGGGACCCAATTTTATTCATATAATTTAGTCCTAGTTTTGGTTTCTAGTATTTGACTTTGTGCCTTACCTATATATTAGGGGTTAAAGTATGAAATTGCCGTTTTATTGCAATAG